>NC_086446.1:126224749-126507249 GCF_028390025.1 Pseudophryne corroboree
GTTGTTTGCTAGACTGGGAACTAGATGTAGAGGTCGCAAGGGACCCCCTGGCACCAGTTTCAAGCTCCGTCATGTTGTTTGGTAGACTGGGCACTAGATGTAGGTGTTGCAGGTGACCCGCTGGCACCAGATCCGAGCCCCAGCCTGGCGTTTCTTAGACTGGGCACTAGACACAGGGGTCGCAGGTGACCCCCTTGCACCAGTTTCAGGCTCCAGACTATTATTTGTTAGACTGGGCACTTGACGTAGGGGCCACAAGGGTCCACCTGGCACCAGTTTCAGATTCCAGCCTGTTGTTTGTTAGACTGGGCTTTAGATGCAGGGGTAACAGGTGACCCCCCGGAACCAGTTTTAGGCTCCGGCCTGTTGTTTATTATACTGGGAACTAGTTGTAGGGGCCGCAGGTGACCCCCTGGCACCAGTTTCGGGCTCCGACCTGTTGTTTTTTAGACTGGGCACTAGACATAGTGGTTGCAGGTGACCCCCTGGCACCAGTTCCAGGCTCCGGCCTATTATTTCTTTGACTGGGCACTAGACGTAGGGGCCACAAGGGACCCCCTGGCACCAGTTTTAGGCTCCGGCCTTTTGTTTTCTTGACTGGGCACTAGACGTGGGAGTCGCAGGTGACCTCCTGGCACCAGTTTCGTACTCAGGCCTGTTGTTAGTAAGACTGGGCACTAGATGTGGGTGCCGTAGTTGACCCCCTGGCACCAATTTCAGGCTCCAGCCTATTGTTTGTTAGACTGGGCATTCGTTGTAGGGGCGACAAGGGACTCACTGGCACCAGTTTCGGTCTCCATCCTTTTGTTTCTTAGACTGAACACTAGACATAGGGGACGCAGGTGACCCCCTTGCACCAGTTTCAGGCTCCGGCCTATTATTTGTTAGACTGGGCACTAGACGTAGAGGCAACAAGGGAGCCCCTGGCACCAGTTTCAGGCTCCGGCCTGTTGTTTGTTAGACTAGGCTTTAGACACAGGGGTAACAGGTGACCCCTTGGAACCAGTTTCAGGCTCCAGCCTATTATTTGTTAGACTGGGCACTAGACGTAGGGGCCACAAGGGACCCCCTGGCACCAGTTTCGGTCTCCAGCCTTTTGTTTTTTAGAATGGGCATTAGACATAGGGGTCGCAGGTGACTCCCTGGCACCAGTTTCGTACTCAGGCATGTGATTAGTTAGACTGGGCATTATACGTAGAGGTCGAAAGGGACCCCCTGGCACCAGTTTCGGGCTCTGGCCTGTTGTTTCTTAGACTTGGCACTAGACACAGGGGTCACAAGTAACCCCCTGGCACCAGTTTCAGGCTCTGGCCTTTTGTTTCTTAGACTGGGCACTAGACACAGGGGTAACAGGTGACCCCCTTCCACCAGTTTCAGGCTCCGGCCTATTATTTATTATAGACTGGGCACTAGACGTAGGGGCCACAAGGGACCCCCTGGCACCAGTTTCAGTCTCCGGCCTGTTGTTTGTTAGACTGGGCTTTAGACGCAGGGGTAACAGGTAAGCCCTTGGAACCAGTTTCAGGCTCCGGCCTGTTGATTGTTAGACTGGGCACTAGACAAAGGGGTCGCAGGTGACCCCCTGGCACCAGTTTTGTACTCAGGCATGTGATTAGTTAGACTGGGCACTATACGTAGAGGTCGAAAGGGACCCCCTGGCACCAGTTTCAGGCTCCGGACTTTTGTTTGTTAGATTGGGCACTAGAGATCAGGGTCGCATGTGACCCCCTGGCACCAATTTCCTGCATAGGCCTGTTGTTTGTTAGACTGGGCACTAGATGTAGGGGCCTAAGGCGACCCCCCCCGGGCACCAGTTCCAAACCCCGGCCTGTAGAGGTCGAAAGGGACCCCGTGGCACCAGTTTCAGGCTCCGGCCTGTTGTTTCTTAGACTAGGCACTAGACACAGGGGTCACAGGTGACCCCTTGCACCAGTTACAGGCTCCGGCCTATTATTTGTTAGACTGGGCACTAGACGTAGTGGCCACAAGGGACCCCCTGGCACCAGTTTCGGTCTCCAGCCTTTTGTTTTTTAGACTGGGCAGTGGGCACTAGACATAGGGGTCGCAGGTGACCCCCTGGCACCAGTTTCGTACTCAGGCATGTTGTTAGATAGACTGGGCACTATACGTAGAGGTCAAAAGTGACCCCCTGGCACCAGTTTCAGGCTCCGCCTTTTGTTTGTTAGATTGGGCACTACACATCAGGGTCGCAGGAGTCCCACTGGCACCAATTTCCTGCTCAGGCCTGTTGTTTGTTAGACTGGGAACTAGATGTAGGGGTCACAAGGGAACCCCTGGCAACAGTTTCAGGCTCCAGCCGATTGTTTGTTAGACTGGGCACTCATTGTAGCGGCGACAAGGGACTCCCTGGCACCAGTTTCGGTCTCCATCCTTTTGTTTCTTAGACTGGGCACTAGACATAGGGGTCGCAGGTGACCCCCTTGCACCAGTTTCAGGCTTTGGCCTATTATTTTTTAGACTAGGCACTAGACGTAGAGGCAACAAGGGACCCCCTGGCACCAGTTTCAGGCTCCGGCCTGTTGTTTGTTAGACTGGGCACTAGTTGTAGGGGCCGTAGGTGGCCCCCTGGCCCCAGTTTCGGGCTCTGGTCTGTTGTTTCTTAGACTGGGCACTAGACATAGGGGTCGCAGGTGACTCCTTG
This sequence comes from Pseudophryne corroboree, assembly GCF_028390025.1. NCBI lineage: Eukaryota > Metazoa > Chordata > Amphibia > Anura > Myobatrachidae > Pseudophryne > Pseudophryne corroboree. The sequence goes on from NC_086446.1 coordinate 126,227,412, forward strand.
GCACCAGTTTTGGGCCCGACCTGTTGTTTCTTAGACTGGGCACTAGACACAGAGGTCACAGGTGACCCCCTTGCACCAGTTTCAGGCTCCGGCCTGTTATTTGTTAGACTGGGCACTAGACGTAGGGGCCACAAGGGACCCCCTGGCACCAGTTTCAGGCTCCGGCCTGTTGTTTGTTAGACTGGGCACTAGACATAGGGGTCGCAGGTGACCCCCTGGCACCAGTTTCGTACTCAGGCATGTGATTAGTTAGACTGGGCACTATACGTAGAGGTCGAAAGGGACCCCCTGGCACCAGTTTCAGGCTTTGGCCTTTTGTTTGTTAGATTGGGCACTAGAGATCAGGGTCGCATGTGACCCCCTGGCACCAATTTCCTGCTCAGGCCTGTTGTTTGTTAGACTGGGCACTAGATGTAGGGGCCTAAGGCGACCCCCTGGCACCAGTTCCAAACCCCGGCCTGGTGTTTCTTAAACTGGGCACTGGACGTAGGGGTCGCAAGGGACCTCCTGGCACCAGTTTCGGTCTCCAACCTTTTGTTTTTTAGACTGGGCATTAGACATAGGGGTCGCAGGTGACTCCCTGGCACCAGTTTCGTACTCAGGCATGTGATTTGTTAGACTGGGCACTATACGTAGAGGTCGAAAGGGACCCCGTGGCACCAGTTTCGGGCTCCGGCCTGTTGTTTCTTAGACTAGGCACTAGACACAGGGGTCACAGGTGACCCCCTTGCACCAGTTACAGGCTCCGGCCTATTATTTGTTAGACTGGACACTAGACGTAGGGGTCACAAGGTTCCCCCTGGCACCAGTTTCGGTCTCCAGCCTTTTGTTTTTTAGACTGGGCACTAGACATAGGGGTCGCAGGTGGCCACCTGGCACCAGTTTCGTACTCAGGCATGTGATTAATTAGACTGGGCACTATAAGTAGACGTCAAAAGGGACCCCCTGGCACCAGTTTCGGGCTCCTGCCTGTTGTTTCTTAGACTAGGCACTAGAAAAAGGGGTCACAGGTGACCCCCTTACACCAGTTTCAGGCTCCGGCCTACTATTTGTTAGACTGGGCACTAGACGTAGGGGCCACAAGGGACCCCCTGGCACCAGTTTCAGTCTCCAGCCTTTTGTTTTTTAGACTGGGCACTAGACATAGGGGTCGCAGGTGACCCCCTGGCACCAGTTTCGTACTCAGGCATGTTGTTAGATAGACTGGGCACTATACGTAGAGGTCAAAAGTGACCCCCTGGCACCAGTTTCAGGCTCCGTTTTTTGTTTGTTAGATTGGGCACTACACATCAGGGTCGCAGGTGTCCCACTGGCACCAATTTCCTGCTCAGGCCTGTTGTTTGTTAGACTGGGAACTAGATGTAGGGGTCACAAGGGACCCCCTGGCACCAGTTTCAGGCTCCAGCCTATTGTTTGTTAGACTGGGCACTCGTTGTAGCGGCCACAAGGGACTCCTTGGCACCAGTTTCGGTCTCCATCCTTTTGTGTCTTAGACTGGGCACTAGACACAGGGGTCGCAGGTGACCCCCTTGCACCAGTTTCAGGCTTTGGCCTATTATTTTTTAGACTGGGCACTAGACGTAGAGGCAACAAGGGACCCCCTGGCACCAGTTTCAGGCTCCGGCCTGTTGTTTGTTAGACTGGGCTTTAGACGCAGGGGTAACAGGTGACCCCTTGGAACCAGTTTCAGGCTCCAGCCTGTTAGTTGTCAGACTGGGCACTAGTTGTAGGGGCCGCAGGTGGCCCCCTGGCCCCAGTTTCGGGCTCTGGTCTGTTGTTTCTTAGACTGGGCACTAGACATAGGGGCCGCAGTAGAGATGAGCGGGTTCGGTTCCTCGGAATCCGAACCCGCCCGAACTTCATGTTTTTTTACACGGGTCCGAGCGACTCGGATCTTCCCGCCTTGCTCGGTTAACCCGAGCGCGCCCGAACGTCATCATCCCGCTGTCGGATTCTCTCGAGGCTCGGATTCTATCGCGAGACTCGGATTCTATATAAGGAGCCGCGCGTCGCCGCCATTTTCACACGTGCATTGAGATTCATAGGGAGAGGACGTGGCTGGCGTCCTCTCCGTTTATAGAGAAGAGAGTGAGACAGTAGAGAGAGACACAGTAGTAATTTTGGGGAGCATTAGGAGGAGTACTAGTTACTTGCTGAAGTGATAGATAGTGTGACTGTATATTATCTGACTTGTGGGGGAGACACTGACAGTGGGGAGCAGTTAGAGTCTGAGAGCAGGACTCAGGAGTACATATAACGTACAGTGCACACTTTTGCTGCCAGAGTGCCACACTGCCATTGTGACCACACTGACCACCAGTATAATATATATTGTGATTGTCTGCTTAGGAGTACTACTTGCAAGTTGCTGATAGTGTGACCAGTAACCTGACCACCAGTCACCACCAGTTTAATATATATATATATATATATATATATATATAATTGTATATAATATATATATATAATATTGTATACCACCTACCCGTGTTTTTTTTTTTCTTTCTTCTTTATACATACTACTATAGTAGCTTACTGTAGCAGTCTGCGGTGCTGCTGAGCTGACTGTGTCCAGCAGGTCCGTCATCAGTCATTACATAATAAATATATATACCTGTCCGGCTGCAGTACTAGTGATATTATATATATATATATTGATTTCATCTCATTATCATCTAGTCTATATTAGCAGCAGACACAGTACGGTAGTCCACGGCTGTAGCTACCTCTGTGTCGGCAGTCGCTCGTCCATCCATAATTGTATACCACCTACCCGTGGTTTTTTTTTTCTTTCTTCTTTATACATACTACTATAGTAGCTTACTGTAGCAGTCTGCGGTGCTGCTGAGCTGACAGTGTCCAGCAGGTCCGTCATCAGTCATTACATAATAAATATATATACCGGTCCGGCTGCAGTACTAGTGATATTATATATATATATATTGATTTCATCTCATTATCATCCAGTCTATATTAGCAGCAGACACAGTACGGTAGTCCACGGCTGTAGCTACCTCTGTGTCGGCAGTCGCTCGTCCATCCATAATTGTATACCACCTACCCGTGTTTTTTTTTTTTTTCTTTCTTCTTTATACATACTACTATAGTAGCTTACTGTAGCAGTCTGCGGTGCTGCTGAGCTGACAGTGTCCAGCAGGTCCGTCATCAGTCATTACATAATAAATATATATACCTGTCCGGCTGCAGTACTAGTGATATTATATATATATATATATATTGATTTCATCTCATTATCATCCAGTCTATATTAGCAGCAGACACAGTACGGTAGTCCACGGCTGTAGCTACCTCTGTGTCGGCAGTCGCTCGTCCATCCATAATTGTATACCACCTACCCGTGGTTTTTTTTTTTTCTTTCTTCTTTATACATACTACTATAGTAGCTTACTGTAGCAGTCTGCGGTGCTGCTGAGCTGACAGTGTCCAGCAGGTCCGTCATCAGTCATTACATAATAAATATATATACCTGTCCGGCTGCAGTACTAGTGATATTATATATATATATATATTGATTTCATCTCATTATCATCCAGTCTATATTAGCAGCAGACACAGTACGGTAGTCCACGGCTGTAGCTACCTCTGTGTCGGCAGTCGCTCGTCCATCCATAAGTATACTAGTATCCATCCATCTCCATTGTTTACCTGAGGTGCCTTTTAGTTGTGCCTATTAAAATATGGAGAACAAAAATGTTGAGGTTACAAAATTAGGGAAAGATCAAGATCCACTTCCACCTCGTGCTGAAGCTGCTGCCACTAATCATGGCCGAGACGATGAAATGCCAGCAACGTCGTCTGCCAAGGCCGATGCCCAATGTCATAGTACAGAGCATGTAAAATCCAAAACACCAAATATCAGTAAAAAAAGGACTCCAAAATCTAAAATAAAATTGTCGGAGGAGAAGCGTAAACTTGCCAATATGCCATTTACCACACGGAGTGGCAAGGAACGGCTGAGGCCCTGGCCTATGTTCATGGCTAGTGGTTCAGCTTCACATGAGGATGGAAGCACTCAGCCTCTCGCTAGAAAACTGAAAAGACTCAAGCTGGCAAAAGCACCGCAAAGAACTGTGCGTTCTTCGAAATCCCAAATCCACAAGGAGAGTCCAATTGTGTCGGTTGCGATGCCTGACCTTCCCAACACTGGACGTGAAGAGCATGCGCCTTCCACCATTTGCACGCCCCCTGCAAGTGCTGGAAGGAGCACCCGCAGTCCAGTTCCTGATAGTCAGATTGAAGATGTCAGTGTTGAAGTACACCAGGATGAGGAGGATATGGGTGTTGCTGGCGCTGGGGAGGAAATTGACAAGGAGGATTCTGATGGTGAGGTGGTTTGTTTAAGTCAGGCACCCGGGGAGACACCTGTTGTCCGTGGGAGGAATAGGGCCGTTGACATGCCTGGTGAAAATACCAAAAAAATCAGCTCTTCGGTGTGGAAGTATTTCACCAGAAATGCGGACAACATTTGTCAAGCCGTGTGTTGCCTTTGTCAAGCTGTAATAAGTAGGGGTAAGGACGTTAACCACCTCGGAACATCCTCCCTTATACGTCACCTGCAGTGCATTCATAATAAGTCAGTGACAAGTTCAAAAACTTTGGGCGACAGCGGAAGCAGTCCACTGACCAGTAAATCCCTTATTCTTGTAACCAAGCTCACGCAAACCACCCCACCAACTCCCTCAGTGTCAATTTCCTCCTTCCCCAGGAATGCCAATAGTCCTGCAGGCCATGTCACTGGCAATTCTGACGAGTCCTCTCCTGCCTGGGATTCCTCCGATGCATCCTTGCGTGTAACGCCTACTGCTGCTGGCGCTGCTGTTGTTGCTGCTGGGAGTCGATGGTCATCCCAGAGGGGAAGTCGTAAGCCCACTTTTACTACTTCCACCAAGCAATTGACTGTCCAACAGTCCTTTGCGAGGAAGATGAAATATCACAGCAGTCATCCTGTTGCAAAGCGGATAACTGAGGCCTTGACAACTATGTTGGTGTTAGACGTGCGTCCGGTATCCGCCGTTAGTTCACAGGGAACTAGACAATTTCTTGAGGTAGTGTGCCCCCGTTACCAAATACCATCTAGGTTCCACTTCTCTAGGCAGGCGATACCGAGAATGTACACGGACGTCAGAAAAAGACTCACCAGTGTCCTAAAAAATGCAGTTGTACCCAATGTCCACTTACCACGGACATGTGGACAAGTGGAGCAGGGCAGGGTCAGGACTATATGACTGTGACAGCCCACTGGGTAGATGTATGGACTCCCGCCGCAAGAACAGCAGCGGCGGCACCAGTAGCAGCATCTCGCAAACGCCAACTCTTTCCTAGGCAGGCTACGCTTTGTATCACCGGTTTCCAGAATACGCACACAGCTGAAAACCTCTTACGGCAACTGAGGAAGATCATCGCGGAATGGCTTACCCCAATTGGACTCTCCTGTGGATTTGTGGCATCGGACAACGCCAGCAATATTGTGTGTGCATTAAATATGGGCAAATTCCAGCACGTCCCATGTTTTGCACATACCTTGAATTTGGTGGTGCAGAATTTTTTAAAAAACGACAGGGGCGTGCAAGAGATGCTGTCGGTGGCCAGAAGAATTGCGGGACACTTTCGGCGTACAGGCACCACGTACAGAAGACTGGAGCACCACCAAAAACGCCTGAACCTGCCCTGCCATCATCTGAAGCAAGAAGTGGTAACGAGGTGGAATTCAACCCTATATATGCTTCAGAGGTTGGAGGAGCAGCAAAAGGCCATTCAAGCCTATACAATTGAGCACGATATAGGAGGTGGAATGTACCTGTCTCAAGCGCAGTGGAGAATGATTTCAACGTTGTGCAAGGTTCTGCAACCTTTTGAACTTGCCACACGTGAAGTCAGTTCAGACACTGCCAGCCTGAGTCAGGTCATTCCCCTCATCAGGCTTTTGCTGAAGAAGCTGGAGGCATTGAAGGAGGAGCTAAAAGGGAGCGATTCCGCTAGGCATGTGGGACTTGTGGATGGAGCCCTTAATTCGCTTAACAAGGATTCACGGGTGGTCAATCTGTTGAAATCAGAGCACTACATTTTGGCCACCGTGCTCGATCCTAGATTTAAAACCTACCTTGGATCTCTCTTTCCGGCAGACACAAGTCTGCTGGGGTTCAAAGACCTGCTGGTGAGAAAATTGTCAAGTCAAGCGGAACGCGACCTGTCAACATCTCCTCCTTCACATTCTCCCGCAACTGGGGGTGCGAGGAAAAGGCTCAGAATTCCGAGCCCACCCGCTGGCGGTGATGCAGGGCAGTCTGGAGCGACTGCTGATGCTGACATCTGGTCCGGACTGAAGGACCTGACAACGATTACGGACATGTCGTCTACTGTCACTGCATATGATTCTCTCACCATTGAAAGAATGGTGGAGGATTATATGAGTGACCGCATCCAAGTAGGCACGTCAGACAGTCCGTACTTATACTGGCAGGAAAAAGAGGCAATTTGGAGGCCCTTGCACAAACTGGCTTTATTCTACCTAAGTTGTCCTCCCACAAGTGTGTACTCCGAAAGAGTGTTTAGTGCCGCCGCTCACCTTGTCAGCAATCGGCGTACGAGGTAACTTCCAGAAAATGTGGAGAAGATGATGTTCATTAAAATGAATTATAATCAATTCCTCCGTGGAGACATTGACCAGCAGCAATTGCCTCCACAAAGTACACAGGGAGCTGAGATGGTGGATTCCAGTGGGGACGAATTGATAATCTGTGAGGAGCGGGATGTACACGGTGATATATCGGAGGATGATGATGAGGTGGACATCTTGCCTCTGTAGAGCCAGTTTGTGCAAGGAGAGATTAATTGCTTCTTTTTCGGTGGGGGTCCAAACCAACCCGTCATTTCAGTCACAGTTGTGTGGCAGACCCTGTCACTGAAATGATGGGTTGGTTAAAGTGTGCATGTCCTGTTTATACAACATAAGGGTGGGTGGGAGGGCCCAAGGACAATTCCATCTTGCACCTCTTTTTTCTTTAATTTTTCTTTGCGTCATGTGCTGTTTGGGGAGTGTTTTTTGGAAGGGCCATCCTGCGTGACACTGCAGTGCCACTCCTAGATGGGCCAGGTGTTTGTGTCGGCCACTAGGGTCGCTTAGCTTACTCACACAGCTACCTCATTGCGCCTCTTTTTTTCTTCTTTGCGTCATGTGCTGTTTGGGGAGTGTTTTTTGGAAGGGCCATCCTGCGTGACACTGCAGTGCCACTCCTAGATGGGCCCGGTGTTTGTGTCGGCCACTAGGGTCGCTTATCTTACTCACACAGCTACCTCATTGCGCCTCTTTTTTTCTTTGCGTCATGTGCTGTTTGGGGAGTGTTTTTTGGAAGGGCCATCCTGCGTGACACTGCAGTGCCACTCCTAGATGGGCCAGGTGTTTGTGTCGGCCACTAGGGTCGCTTATCTTACTCACACAGCTACCTCATTGCGCCTCTTTTTTTCTTTGCGTCATGTGCTGTTTGGGGAGTGTTTTTTGGAAGGGCCATCCTGCGTGACACTGCAGTGCCACTCCTAGATGGGCCCGGTGTTTGTGTCGGCCAATAGGGTCGCTTATCTTACTCACACAGCTACCTCGGTGCAAATTTTAGGACTAAAAATAATATTGTGAGGTGTGAGGTATTCAGAATAGACTGAAAATGAGTGGAAATTATGGTTTTTGAGGTTAATAATACTTTGGGATCAAAATGACCCCCAAATTCTATGATTTAAGCTGTTTTTTAGGGTTTTTTGAAAAAAACACCCGAATCCAATACACACCCGAATCCGACAAAAAAAATTCGGTGAGGTTTTGCCAAAACGCGGTCGAACCCAAAACACGGCCGCGGAACCGAACCCAAAACCAAAACACAAAACCCGAAAAATTTCAAGTGCACATCTCTAGGCCGCAGGTGACCCCCTGGCACCAGTTTCGTACTCAGACATGTTGTTAGTTAGACTGGGCACTATACGTAGAGGTCGAAAGGGACCCCCTGGCACCAGTTTCTGGTTCCGGCCATCTGTTTGTTAGATTGGGGCACTAGAGATCAGGGTCGCATGTGACCCCCAGGCACCAATTTCCTGCTCAGGTTTGTTGTTTGTTAGACTGGGCACTAGATGTAGGGTCCTAAGGTGACCCCCTGGCACCAGTTCCGAACCACGGCCTGGTGTTTCTTAGACTGGGCACTGGACGTAGGGGTCGCAAGGGACCAACTGCACCAGTTTCAGGCTCCGGCCTGTTGTTTGTTAGACCGGGCTGTAGACGCAGGGGTCGCAGGTGACCCCTTGGCACAAGTTTTGGGCCCGACCTGTTGTTTCTTAGACTGGGCACTAGACACAGAGGTCACAGGTGACCCCCTTGCACCAGTTTCAGGCTCCGGCCTATTATTTGTTAGACTGGGCACCAGACGTAGGGGCCACAGTGGACCCCCTGGCACCTGTTTCAGGCTCCGGCCTGTTGTTTGTTAGACTGGGCATTAGACACAGGGGTAACAGGTGACCCCTTGGAACCAGTTTCAGGCTCCGACCTGTTGTTTGACTGGGCACTAGTTGTAGGGGCCACAAGGGACCCCCTGGCACTAGTTACGGTCTCCAGCCTTTTGTTTTTTAGACTGGGCATTAGACATAGGGGTCGCAGGTGATCCCCTGGCACCAATTTCGTACTCAGGCATGTGATTAGTTAGACTGTGCACTATACGTAGAGGTCGAAAGGGACCCCCTGGCACCAGTTTCGGGCTCCGGCCTGTTCTTTCTTAGACTAGGCACTAGACACAGGGGTCACAGGTGATCCCCTTGCACCAGTTTCAGGCTCCGGCCTGTTATTTCTTAGACTGGGCACTAGACGTAGGGGCCACAAGGGACCCCCTGGCACCAGTTTCAGGCTCCGGCCTGTTGTTTGTTAGACTGGGCACTAGACATAGGGGTCGCAGGAGACCCCCTGGAACCAGTTTCGTACTCAGGCATGTGATTAGTTAGACTGGGCACTATACGTAGAGGTCGAAAGGGACCCCCTGGCACCAGTTTCAGGCTCCGGCCTTTTGTTTGTTAGATTGGGCACTAGAGATCAGGGTCGCATGTGACCCCTGGCACCAATTTCCTGCTCAGGCCTGTTGTTTGTTAGACTGGGCACTAGATGTAGGGTCCTAAGGCGACCCCCTGGCACCAGTTACAAACCCCGGCCTGGTGTTTCTTAGACTGGGCACTGGACGTAGGGGTCGCAAGGGACCTCCTGGCACCAGTTTCGGTCTCCAGCCTTTTGTTTTTTAGACTGGGCATTAGACATAGGGGTCGCATGTGACTCCCTGGCACCAGTTTCGTACTCAGGCATGTGATTAGTTAGACTGGGCACTATACGTAGAGGTCGAAAGGGACCCCGTGGCACCAGTTTCGGGCTCCGGCCTGTTGTTTCTTAGACTAGGCACTAGACACATGGGTCACAGGTGACCCCCATGCACAAGTTACAGGCTCCGGCCTATTATTTGTTAGACTGGGCACTAGACGTAGGGGCCACAAGGGACCCCCTGGCACCAGTTTCGGTCTCCAGCTGTTTGTTTTTTAGACTGGGCACTAGACATAGGGGTCGCACGCAGGTGACCCCCTGGCACCAGTTTCGTACTCAGGCATGTGATTAGTTAGACTGGGCACTATAAGTAGAGGTCGAAAGGGACCCCATGGCACCAGTTTTGTGCTTCTGCCTGTTGTTTCTTAGACTAGGCACTAGACAAAGGGGTCACAGGTGACCCCCTTACACCAGTTTCAGGCTCCGGCCTATTATTTGTTAGACTGGGCACTAGACGTAGGGGCCACAAGGGACCCCCTGGCACCAGTTTCAGTCTCCAGCCTTTTGTTTTTTAGACTGGGCACTAGACATAGGGGTCGCAGGTGACCCCCTGGCACCAGTTTCATACTCAGGCATGTTGTTAGATAGACTGGGCACTATACGTAGAGGTCAAAAGTGACCCCCTGGCACCAGTTTCAGGCTCCGCCTTTTGTTTGTTAGATTGGGCACTACACATCAGTGTCGCAGGTGTCCCACTGGCACCAATTTCCTGCTCAGGCCTGTTGTTTGTTAGACTGGGAACTAGATGTAGGGGTCACAAGGGACCCCCTGGCACCAGTTTCAGGCTCCAGCCTATTGTTTGTTAGACTGGGCACTCGTTGTAGCGGCGAAAAGGGACTCCCTGGCACCAGTTTCGGTCTCCATCCTTTTGTTTCTTAGACTGGGCACTAGACACAGGGGTCGCAGGTGACCCCCTTGCACCAGTTTCAGGCTTTGGCCTATTATTTTTTAGACTGGGCACTAGACGTAGAGGCAACAAGGGACCCCCTGGCACCAGTTTCAGGCTCCGGCCTGTTGTTTGTTAGATTGGGCTTTAGACGCAGGGGTAACAGGTGACCCCTTGGAACCAGTTTCAGGCTCCGGCCTGTTGTTTGTTAGACTGGGCACTAGTTGTAGGGGCCGCAGGTGGCCCCCTGGCCCCAGTTTCGGGCTCTGGTCTGTTGTTTCTTAGACTGGGCACTAGACAATAGGGGCCGCTGGTGACCCCCTGGCACCAGTTTCGTACTCAGGCATGTTGTTAGTTAGACTGGGCACTATACGTAGAGGTCGAAAGGGACACCCTGGCACCAGTTTCAGGTTCCGGCCTTCTGTTTGTTAGATTGGGGCACTAGAGATCAGGGTCGCATGTGACCCCCTGGCACCAATTTCCTGCTCAGGTTTGTTGTTTGTTAGACTGGGCACTAGATGTAGGGGCCTAAGGTGACCCCCTGGCACCAGTTCCAAACCCCGGCCTGGTGTTTCTTAGACTGGGCACTGGACGTAGGGGTCGCAAGGGACCCCCTGGCACCAGTTTCAGTCTCCAGACTTTTGTTTTTTAGACTGGGCACTATACGTAGAGGTCAAAAGTGACCCCCTGGCACCAGTTTCAGGCTCCGCCTTTTGTTTGTTAGATTGGGCACTACACATCAGTGTCGCAGGTGTCCCACTGGCACCAATTTCCTTCTCAGGCCTGTTGTTTGTTAGACTGGGAACTAGATGTAGGGGTCACAAGGGACCCCCTGGCACCAGTTTCAGGCTCTAGCCTATTGTTTGTTAGACTGGGCACTCGTTGTAGCGGCGACAAGGGACTCCCTGGCACCAGTTTCGGTCTCCATCCTTTTGTTTCTTAGACTGGGCACTAGACACAGGGGTCGCAGGTGACCCCCTTGCACCAGTTTCAGGCTTTGGCCTATTATTTTTTAGACAGGGCACTAGACGTAGAGGCAACAAGGGACCCCCTGGCACCAGTTTCAGGCTCCGGCCTGTTGTTTGTTAGACTGGGCTTTAGACGCAGGGGTAACAGGTGACCCCTTGGAACCAGTTTCGGTCTCCATCCTTTTGTTTCTTAGACTGGGCACTAGACACAGGGGTCGCAGGTGATCCCCTTGCACCAGTTTCAGGCTCCGGCCTGTTATTTGTTAGACTGGGCACTAGACGTAGGGGCCACAAGGGACCCCCTGGCACCAGTTTCAGGCTCCGGCCTGTTGTTTGTTAGACTGGGCACTAGACATAGGGGTCGCAGGAGACCCCCTGGAACCAGTTTCGTACTCAGGCATGTGATTAGTTAGACTGGGCACTATACGTAGAGGTCGAAAGGGACCCCCTGGCACCAGTTTCAGGCTCCGGCCTTTTGTTTGTTAGATTGGGCACTAGAGATCAGGGTCGCATGTGACCCCTGGCACCAATTTCCTGCTCAGGCCTGTTGTTTGTTAGACTGGGCACTAGATGTAGGGTCCTAAGGCGACCCCCTGGCACCAGTTACAAACCCCGGCCTGGTGTTTCTTAGACTGGGCACTGGACGTAGGGGTCGCAAGGGACCTCCTGGCACCAGTTTCGGTCTCCAGCCTTTTGTTTTTTAGACTGGGCATTAGACATAGGGGTCGCAGGTGACTCCCTGGCACCAGTTTCGTACTCAGGCATGTGATTAGTTAGACTGGGCACTATACGTAGAGGTCGAAAGGGACCCCGTGGCACCAGTTTCGGGCTCCGGCCTGTTGTTTCTTAGACTAGGCACTAGACACATGGGTCACAGGTGACCCCCATGCACAAGTTACAGGCTCCGGCCTATTATTTGTTAGACTGGGCACTAGACGTAGGGGCCACAAGGGACCCCCTGGCACCAGTTTCGGTCTCCAGCTGTTTGTTTTTTAGACTGGGCACTAGACATAGGGGTCGCACGCAGGTGACCCCCTGGCACCAGTTTCGTACTCAGGCATGTGATTAGTTAGACTGGGCACTATAAGTAGAGGTCGAAAGGGACCCCATGGCACCAGTTTTGTGCTTCTGTCTGTTGTTTCTTAGACTAGGCACTAGACAAAGGGGTCACAGGTGACCCCCTTACACCAGTTTCAGGCTCCGGCCTATTATTTGTTAGACTGGGCACTAGACGTAGGGGCCACAAGGGACCCCCTGGCACCAGTTTCAGTCTCCAGCCTTTTGTTTTTTAGACTGGGCACTAGACATAGGGGTCGCAGGTGACCCCCTGGCACCAGTTTCATACTCAGGCATGTTGTTAGATAGACTGGGCACTATACGTAGAGGTCAAAAGTGACCCCCTGGCACCAGTTTCAGGCTCCGCCTTTTGTTTGTTAGATTGGGCACTACACATCAGTGTCGCAGGTGTCCCACTGGCACCAATTTCCTGCTCAGGCCTGTTGTTTGTTAGACTGGGAACTAGATGTAGGGGTCACAAGGGACCCCCTGGCACCAGTTTCAGGCTCCAGCCTATTGTTTGTTAGACTGGGCACTCGTTGTAGCGGCGAAAAGGGACTCCCTGGCACCAGTTTCGGTCTCCATCCTTTTGTTTCTTAGACTGGGCACTAGACACAGGGGTCGCAGGTGACCCCCTTGCACCAGTTTCAGGCTTTGGCCTATTATTTTTTAGACTGGGCACTAGACGTAGAGGCAACAAGGGACCCCCTGACACCAGTTTCAGGCTCCGGCCTGTTGTTTGTTAGATTGGGCTTTAGACGCAGGGGTAACAGGTGACCCCTTGGAACCAGTTTCAGGCTCCGGCCTGTTGTTTGTTAGACTGGGCACTAGTTGTAGGGGCCGCAGGTGGCCCCCTGGCCCCAGTTTCGGGCTCTGGTCTGTTGTTTCTTAGACTGGGCACTAGACAATAGGGGCCGCTGGTGACCCCCTGGCACCAGTTTCGTACTCAGGCATGTTGTTAGTTAGACTGGGCACTATACGTAGAGGTCGAAAGGGACACCCTGGCACCAGTTTCAGGTTCCGGCCTTCTGTTTGTTAGATTGGGGCACTAGAGATCAGGGTCGCATGTGACCCCCTGGCACCAATTTCCTGCTCAGGTTTGTTGTTTGTTAGACTGGGCACTAGATGTAGGGGCCTAAGGTGACCCCCTGGCACCAGTTCCAAACCCCGGCCTGGTGTTTCTTAGACTGGGCACTGGACGTAGGGGTCGCAAGGGACCCCCTGGCACCAGTTTCAGTCTCCAGACTTTTGTTTTTTAGACTGGGCACTATACGTAGAGGTCAAAAGTGACCCCCTGGCACCAGTTTCAGGCTCCGCCTTTTGTTTGTTAGATTGGGCACTACACATCAGTGTCGCAGGTGTCCCACTGGCACCAATTTCCTTCTCAGGCCTGTTGTTTGTTAGACTGGGAACTAGATGTAGGGGTCACAAGGGACCCCCTGGCACCAGTTTCAGGCTCTAGCCTATTGTTTGTTAGACTGGGCACTCGTTGTAGCGGCGACAAGGGACTCCCTGGCACCAGTTTCGGTCTCCATCCTTTTGTTTCTTAGACTGGGCACTAGACACAGGGGTCGCAGGTGACCCCCTTGCACCAGTTTCAGGCTTTGGCCTATTATTTTTTAGACAGGGCACTAGACGTAGAGGCAACAAGGGACCCCCTGGCACCAGTTTCAGGCTCCGGCCTGTTGTTTGTTAGACTGGGCTTTAGACGCAGGGGTAACAGGTGACCCCTTGGAACCAGTTTCGGTCTCCATCCTTTTGTTTCTTAGACTGGGCACTAGACACAGGGGTCGCAGGTGATCCCCTTGCACCAGTTTCAGGCTCCGGCCTGTTATTTGTTAGACTGGGCACTAGACGTAGGGGCCACAAGGGACCCCCTGGCACCAGTTTCAGGCTCCGGCCTGTTGTTTGTTAGACTGGGCACTAGACATAGGGGTCGCAGGAGACCCCCTGGAACCAGTTTCGTACTCAGGCATGTGATTAGTTAGACTGGGCACTATACGTAGAGGTCGAAAGGGACCCCCTGGCACCAGTTTCAGGCTCCGGCCTTTTGTTTGTTAGATTGGGCACTAGAGATCAGGGTCGCATGTGACCCCTGGCACCAATTTCCTGCTCAGGCCTGTTGTTTGTTAGACTGGGCACTAGATGTAGGGTCCTAAGGCGACCCCCTGGCACCAGTTACAAACCCCGGCCTGGTGTTTCTTAGACTGGGCACTGGACGTAGGGGTCGCAAGGGACCTCCTGGCACCAGTTTCGGTCTCCAGCCTTTTGTTTTTTAGACTGGGCATTAGACATAGGGGTCGCAGGTGACTCCCTGGCACCAGTTTCGTACTCAGGCATGTGATTAGTTAGACTGGGCACTATACGTAGAGGTCGAAAGGGACCCCGTGGCACCAGTTTCGGGCTCCGGCCTGTTGTTTCTTAGACTAGGCACTAGACACATGGGTCACAGGTGACCCCCATGCACAAGTTACAGGCTCCGGCCTATTATTTGTTAGACTGGGCACTAGACGTAGGGGCCACAAGGGACCCCCTGGCACCAGTTTCGGTCTCCAGCTGTTTGTTTTTTAGACTGGGCACTAGACATAGGGGTCGCACGCAGGTGACCCCCTGGCACCAGTTTCGTACTCAGGCATGTGATTAGTTAGACTGGGCACTATAAGTAGAGGTCGAAAGGGACCCCATGGCACCAGTTTTGTGCTTCTGCCTGTTGTTTCTTAGACTAGGCACTAGACAAAGGGGTCACAGGTGACCCCCTTACACCAGTTTCAGGCTCCGGCCTATTATTTGTTAGACTGGGCACTAGACGTAGGGGCCACAAGGGACCCCCTGGCACCAGTTTCAGTCTCCAGCCTTTTGTTTTTTAGACTGGGCACTAGACATAGGGGTCGCAGGTGACCCCCTGGCACCAGTTTCATACTCAGGCATGTTGTTAGATAGACTGGGCACTATACGTAGAGGTCAAAAGTGACCCCCTGGCACCAGTTTCAGGCTCCGCCTTTTGTTTGTTAGATTGGGCACTACACATCAGTGTCGCAGGTGTCCCACTGGCACCAATTTCCTGCTCAGGCCTGTTGTTTGTTAGACTGGGAACTAGATGTAGGGGTCACAAGGGACCCCCTGGCACCAGTTTCAGGCTCCAGCCTATTGTTTGTTAGACTGGGCACTCGTTGTAGCGGCGAAAAGGGACTCCCTGGCACCAGTTTCGGTCTCCATCCTTTTGTTTCTTAGACTGGGCACTAGACACAGGGGTCGCAGGTGACCCCCTTGCACCAGTTTCAGGCTTTGGCCTATTATTTTTTAGACTGGGCACTAGACGTAGAGGCAACAAGGGACCCCCTGACACCAGTTTCAGGCTCCGGCCTGTTGTTTGTTAGATTGGGCTTTAGACGCAGGGGTAACAGGTGACCCCTTGGAACCAGTTTCAGGCTCCGGCCTGTTGTTTGTTAGACTGGGCACTAGTTGTAGGGGCCGCAGGTGGCCCCCTGGCCCCAGTTTCGGGCTCTGGTCTGTTGTTTCTTAGACTGGGCACTAGACAATAGGGGCCGCTGGTGACCCCCTGGCACCAGTTTCGTACTCAGGCATGTTGTTAGTTAGACTGGGCACTATACGTAGAGGTCGAAAGGGACACCCTGGCACCAGTTTCAGGTTCCGGCCTTCTGTTTGTTAGATTGGGGCACTAGAGATCAGGGTCGCATGTGACCCCCTGGCACCAATTTCCTGCTCAGGTTTGTTGTTTGTTAGACTGGGCACTAGATGTAGGGGCCTAAGGTGACCCCCTGGCACCAGTTCCAAACCCCGGCCTGGTGTTTCTTAGACTGGGCACTGGACGTAGGGGTCGCAAGGGACCCCCTGGCACCAGTTTCAGTCTCCAGACTTTTGTTTTTTAGACTGGGCACTATACGTAGAGGTCAAAAGTGACCCCCTGGCACCAGTTTCAGGCTCCGCCTTTTGTTTGTTAGATTGGGCACTACACATCAGTGTCGCAGGTGTCCCACTGGCACCAATTTCCTTCTCAGGCCTGTTGTTTGTTAGACTGGGAACTAGATGTAGGGGTCACAAGGGACCCCCTGGCACCAGTTTCAGGCTCTAGCCTATTGTTTGTTAGACTGGGCACTCGTTGTAGCGGCGACAAGGGACTCCCTGGCACCAGTTTCGGTCTCCATCCTTTTGTTTCTTAGACTGGGCACTAGACACAGGGGTCGCAGGTGACCCCCTTGCACCAGTTTCAGGCTTTGGCCTATTATTTTTTAGACAGGGCACTAGACGTAGAGGCAACAAGGGACCCCCTGGCACCAGTTTCAGGCTCCGGCCTGTTGTTTGTTAGACTGGGCTTTAGACGCAGGGGTAACAGGTGACCCCTTGGAACCAGTTTCAGGCTCCGGCCTGTTGTTTGTTAGACTGGGCACTAGTTGTAGGGGCCGCAGGTGGCCCCCTGGCCCCAGTTTCGGGCTCTGGTCTGTTGTTTCTTAGACTGGGCACTAGACATAGGGGCCGCAGGTGACCCCCTGGCACCAGTTTCGTACTCAGGCATGTTGTTAGTTAGACTGGGCACTATACGTAGAGGTCGAAAGGGACCCCCTGGCACCAGTTTCAGGTTCCGGCCTTTTGTTTGTTAGATTGGGGCACTAGAGATCAGGGTCGCATGTGACCCCCTGGCACCAATTTCCTGCTCAGGTTTGTTGTTTGTTAGACTGGGCACTAGATGTAGGGGCCTAAGGTGACCACCTGGCACCAGTTCCAAACCCCGGCCTGGTGTTTTTTAGACTGGGCACTGGACGTAGGGGTCGCAAGGGACCTCCTGGCACCAGTTTCAGGCTCCGGCCTGTTGTTTGTTAGACCGGGCTCTAGACGCAGGGGTCGCATGTGACCCCTTGGCACCAGTTTTGGGCCTGACCTGTTGTTTCTTAGACTGGGCACTAGACACAGAGGTCACAGGTGACCCCCTTGCACCAGTTTCAGGCTCCGGCCTATTATTTGTTAGACTGGGCACCAGACGTAGGGGCCACAGAGGACCCCCTGGCAGCTCCGGCCTGTTGTTTGACTGGGCACTAGTTGTAGGGGCCACAAGGGACCCCCTGGCACCAGTTTCGGTCTCCAGCCTTTTGTTTTTTAGACTGGGCATTAGACATAGGGGTCGCAGGTGACCCCCTGGCACCAGTTTCGTACTCAGGCATGTGATTAGTTAGACTGGGCACTATACGTAGAGGTCGAAAGGGACCCCCTGGCACCAGTTTCGGGCCCCGGCCTGTTCTTTCTTAGACTAGGCACTAGACACAGGGGTCACAGGTGACCCCCTTGCACCAGTTTCAGGCTCCGGCCTGTTATTTGTTAGACTGGGCACTAGACGTAGGGGCCACAAGGGACCCCCTGGCACCAGCTTAAGGGTCCGGCCTGTTGTTTGTTAGACTGGGCACTAGACATAGGGGTCGCAGGTGACCACCTGGCACCAGTTTCGTACTCAGGCATGTGATTATTTAGACTGGGCACTATACGTAGAGGTCGAAAGGGACCCCCTGGCACCAGTTTCAGGCTCCGGCCTTTTGTTTGTTAGATTGGGAACTAGAGATCAGGGTCGCATGTGACCCCCTGGCACCAATTTCCTGCTCAGGCCTGTTGTTTGTTAGACTGGGCACTAGATGTAGGGGCCTAAGGCGACCCCCTGGCACCAGTTCCAAACCCCGGCCTGGTGTTTCTTAGACTGGGCACTGGAGGTAGGGGTCGCAAGGGACCTCCTGGCACCAGTTTCGGTCTCCAGCCTTTTGTTTTTTAGACTGGGCATTAGACATAGGGGTCGCAGGTGACTCCCTGGCACCAGTTTCGTACTCAGGCATGTGATTAGTTAGCCTGGGCACTATACGTAGAGGTCGAAAGGGACCCCGTGGCACCAGTTTCGGGCTCCGGCCTGTTGTTTCTTAGATTAGGCACTAGACACAGGGGTCACAGGTGACCCCCTTGCACCAGTTACAGGCTCCGGCCTATTATTTGTTAGACTGGGCACTAGACGTAGGGGCCACAAGGGACCCCCTGGCACCAGTTTCGGTCTCCAGCCTTTTGTTTTTTAGACTGGGCACTAGACATAGGGGTCGCAGGTGACCCCCTGGCACCAGTTTCATACTCAGGCCAGTTGTTAGTTAAACTGGGCACTAGATGTAGATGTCGAAAGGGACCCCCTGGCACCAGTTTCAGGCTCCAGCCTTTTGTTTTTTAGACTAGGCACTAGACATAGGGGTCGCAGGTGACCCCCTGGCACCAGTTTCGTACTCAGGCATGTTGTTAGATAGACTGGGCACTATACGTAGAGGTCAAAAGTGACCCCCTGGCACCAGTTTCAGGCTCCGCCTTTTGTTTGTTAGATTGGGCACTACACATCAGTGTCGCAGGTGTCCCAAAGGCACCAATTTCCTGCTCAGGCCTGTTGTTTGTTGGACTGGGAACTAGATGTAGGGGTCACAAGGGACCCCCTGGCACCAGTTTCAGGCTCCAGCCTATTGTTTGTTAGACTGGGCACTCGTTGTAGCGGCGACAAGGGACTCCCTGGCACCAGTTTCGGTCTCCATCCTTTTGTTTCTTAGACTGGGCACTAGACACAGGGGTCGCAGGTGACCCCCTTGCACCAGTTTCAGGCTTTGGCCTATTATTTTTTAGACTGGGCACTAGACGTAGAGGCAACAAGGGACCCCCTGGCACCAGTTTCAGGCTCCGGCCTGTTGTTTGTTAGACTGGGCTTTAGACGCAGGGGTAACAGGTGACCCCTTGGAACCAGTTTCAGGCTCCGGCCTGTTGTTTGTTAGACTGGGCACTAGTTGTAGGGGCCGCAGGTGGCCCCCTGGCCCCAGTTTCGGGCTCTGGTCTGTTGTTTCTTAGACTGGGCACTAGACATAGGGGCCGCAGGTGACCCCCTGGCACCAGTTTCGTACTCAGGCATGTTGTTAGTTAGACTGGGCACTATACGTAGAGGTCGAAAGGGACCCCCTGGCACCAGTTTCAGGTTCCGGCCTTCTGTTTGTTAGATTGGGGCACTAGAGATTAGGGTCACATGTGACCCCCTGGCACCAATTTCCTGCTCAGGTTTGTTGTTTGTTAGACTGGGCACTAGATGTAGGGGCCTAAGGTGACCCCCTGGCACCAGTTCCAAACCCCGGCCTGGTGTTTCTTAGACTGGGCACTGGACGTAGGGGTCGCAAGGGACCTCCTGGCACCAGTTTCAGGCTCCGGCCTGTTGTTTGTTAGACCGGGCTCTAGACGCAGGGGTCGCAGGTGACCCCTTGGCACCAGTTTTGGGCCCGACCTGTTGTTTCTTAGACTGGGCACTAGACACAGAGGTCACAGGTGACCCCCTTGCACCAGTTTCAGGCTCCGGCCTATTATTTGTTAGACTGGGCACTAGACACAGAGGTCACAGGTGACCCCCTTGCACCAGTTTCAGGCTCCGGCCTATTATTTGTTAGACTGGGCACCAGACGTAGGGGCCACAGAGGACCCCCTGGCACCTGTTTCAGGCTCCGGCCTGTTGTTTTTTAGACTGGGCATTAGACACAGGGGTAACAGGTGACCCCTTGGGACCAGTTTCAGGCTCCGGCCTGTTTTTTGACTGGGCACTAGTTGTAGTGGCCACAAGGGACCCCCTGGCACCAGTTTCGGTCTCCAGCCTTTTGTTTTTTAGACTGGGCATTAGACATAGGGGTCGCAGGTGACCCCCTGGCACCAGTTTCGTACTCAGGCATGTGATTAGTTAGACTGGGCACTATACGTAGAGGTCGAAAGGGACCCCCTGGCACCAGTTTCGGGCTCCGGCCTGTTCTTTCTTACACTAGGCACTAGACACAGGGGTCACAGGTGACCCCCTTGCACCAGTTTCAGGCTCCGGCCTGTTATTTGTTAGACTGGGCACTAGACGTAGGGGCCACAAGGGACCCCCTGGCACCAGTTTCAGGCTCCAGCCTGTTGTTTGTTAGACTGGGCACTAGACATAGGGGTCGCAGGTGACCCCATGGCACCAGTTTAGTACTCAGGCATGTGATTAGTTAGACTGGGCACTATACGTAGAGGTCGAAAGGGACTCCCTGGCACCAGTTTCAGGCTCCGGCCTTTTGTTTGTTAGATTGGGCACTAGAGATCAGGGTCGCATGTGACCCCCTGGCACCAATTTCCTGCTCAGGCCTGTTGATTGTTAGACTGGGCACTAGATGTAGGGGCCTAAGGCGACCCCCTGGCACCAGTTCCAAACCCCGGCCTGGTGTTTCTTAGACTGGGCACTGGACGTAGGGGTCGCAAGGGACCTCCTGGCACCAGTTTCGGTCTCCAGCCTTTTGTTTTTTAGACTGGGCACTAGACATAGGGGTCGCAGGTGACCCCCTGGCACCAGTTTCGTATTCAGGCATGTTGTTAGATAGACTGGGCACTATATGTAGAGGTCAAAAGTGACCCCCTGGCACCAGTTTCAGGCTCCGCCTTTTGTTTGTTAGATTGGGCACTACACATCAGGGTCGCAGGTGTCCCACTGGCACCAATTTCCAGCTCAGGCCTTTTGTTTGTTAGACGTAGGGGCCACAAGGGACCCCCTGGAACCAGTTTCGGTCTCCAGCCTTTTGTTTTTTAGACTGGGCACTAGACATAGGGGTCGCAGGTGACTCCCTGGCACCAGTTTCGTATTCAGGCATGTGATTAGTTAGACTGGGCACTATACGTAGAGGTCGAAAGGGACCCCGTGGCACCAGTTTCGGGCTCCGGCCTGTTGTTTCTTAGACTAGGCACTAGACACAGGGGTCACAGGTGACCCCCTTGCACCAGTTACAGACTCCGGCCTATTATTTGTTAGACTGGGCACAAGACGTAGGGGCCACAAGGGACCCCCTGGAACCAGTTTCGGTCTCCAGCCTTTTGTTTTTTAGACTGGGCACTAGACATAGGGGTCGCAGGTGACCCCCTGGCACCAGTTTCGTACTCAGGCATGTGATTAATTAGACTGGGCACTATAAGTAGAGGTCGAAAGGGACCCCCTGGCACCGTTTTCGGGCTCCTGCCTGTTGTTTCTTAGACTAGGCACTAGACAAAGGGGTCACAGGTGACCCCCTGGCACCAGTTTCGTACTCAGGCATGTTGTTAGATAGACTGGGCACTATACGTAGAGGTCAAAAGTGACCCCCTGGCACCAGTTTCAGGCTCCGCCTTTTGTTTGTTAGATTGGGCACTACACATCAGGGTCGCAGGTGTCCCACTGGCACCAATTTCCTGCTCAGGCCTGTTGTTTGTTAGACTGGGAACTAGATGTAGGGGTCACAAGGGACCCCCTGGCACCAGTTTCAGGCTGCAGCCTATTGTTTGTTAGACTGGGCACTCGTTGTAGCGGCGACAAGGGACTCCCTGGCACCAGTTTCGGTCTCCATCCTTTTGTGTATTAGACTGGGCACTAGACACAGGGGTCGCAGGTGACCCCCTTGCACCAGTTTCAGGCTTTGGCCTATTATTTTTTAGACTGGGCACTAGACGTAGAGGCAACAAGGGACCCCCTGGCACCAGTTTCAGGCTCCGGCCTGTTGTTTGTTAGACTGGGCTTTAGACGCAGGGGTAACAGGTGACCCCTTGGAACCAGTTTCAGGCTCCAGCCTGTTAGTTGTTAGACTGGGCACTAGTTGTAGGGGCCGCAGGTGGCCCCAGTTTAAGGCTCTGGTCTGTTGTTTCTTAGACTGGGCACTAGACATAGGGGCCGCAGGTGACCCCCTGGCACCAGTTTCGTACTCAGGCATGTTGTTAGTTAGACTGGGCACTATACGTAGAGGTCGAAAGGGACCCCCTGGCACCAGTTTCAGGTTCCGGCCTTCTGTTTGTTAGATTGGGGCACTAGAGATCAGGGTCGCATGTGACCCCCTGGCACCAATTTCCTGCTCAGGCCTGTTGTTTGTTCGACTGGGCACTAGATGTAGGGGCCTAAGGCGACCCCCTGGCACCAGTTCCAAACCCCGGCCTGGTGTTTCTTAGACTGGGCACTGGACGTAGGGGTCGCAAGGGACCTCCTGGCACCAGTTTCAGGCTCCGGCCTGTTGTTTGTTAGACCGGGCTCTAGACGCAGGGGTCGCAGGTGACCCCTTGGCACCAGTTTTGGGCCCGACCTGTTGTTTCTTAGACTGGGCACTAGACACAGAGGTCACAGGTGACCCCCTTGCACCAGTTTCAGGCTCCGGCCTATTATTTGTTAGACTGGGCACCAGACATAGGGGCCACAGAGGACCCCCTGGCACCTGTTTCAGGCTCCGGCCTGTTGTTTGTTAGACTGGGCATTAGACACAGGGGTAACAGGTGACCCCTTGGAACCAGTTTCAGGCTCCGGCCTGTTGTTTGACTGGGCACTAGTTGTAGGGGCCACAAGGGACCCCCTGGCACCATTTTTGGTCTCCAGCCTTTTGTTTTTTAGACTGGGCATTAGACATAGGGGTCGCAGGTGACCCCCTGGCACCGGGTTTGTACTCAGGCATGTGATTAGTTAGACTGGGCACTATACGTAGAGGTCGAAAGGAACCCCCTGGCACCAGTTTCGGGCTCCGGTCTGTTCTTTCTTAGACTAGGCACTAGACACTTGGGTCACAGGTGACCCCCTTGCACCAGTTTCAGGCTCCGGCCTGTTATTTGTTAGACTGGGCACTAGACGTAGGGGCCACAAGGGACCCCCTGGCACCAGTTTCAGGCTCCGGCCTGTTGTTTGTTAGACTGGGCACTAGACATAGGGGTCGCAGGTGACCCCCTTGCACCAGTTTCGTACTCAGGTATGTGATTAGTTAGACTGGGCACTATACGTAGAGGTCGAAAGGGACCCCCTGGCACCAGTTTCAGGCTCTGGCCTTTTGTTTGTTAGATTGGGCACTAGAGATCAGGGTCGCATGTGACCCCTGGCACCAATTTCCTGCTCAGGCCTGTTGTTTGTTAGACTGGGCACTAGATGTAGGGGCCTAAGGCGACCCCCTGGCACCTGTTCCAAACCCCGGCCTGGTGTTTCTTAGACTGGGCACTAGACGTAGGGGTCGCAAGGGACCTCCTGGCACCAGTTTCGGTCTCCAGCCTTTTGTTTTTTAGACTGGGCATTAGACATAGGGGTCGCAGGTGACTCCCTGGCACCAGTTTCGTACTCAGGCATGTGATTAGTTAGACTGGGCACTATACGTAGAGGTCGAAAGGGACCCCGTGGCACCAGTTTCGGGCTCCGGCCTGTTGTTTCTTAGACTAGGCACTAGACACAGGGGTCAAAGGTGACCCCCTTGCACCAGTTTCAGGCTCCGGCCTATTATTTGTTAGACTGGGCACCAGACGTAGGGGCCACAGAGGACCCCCTGGCACCTGTTTCAGGCTCCGGCCTGTTGTTTGTTAGACTGGGCATTAGACACAGGGGTAACAGGTGACCCCTTGGAACCAGTTTCAGGCTCCGGCCTGTTGTTTGACTGGGCACTAGTTGTAGGGGCCACAAGGGACCCCCTGGCACCAGTTTCGGTCTCCAGCCTTTTGTTTTTTAGACTGGGCATTAGACAAAGGGGTCGCAGGTGACCCCCTGGTACCAGTTTCGTACTCATGCATGTGATTAGTTAGACTGGGCACTATACGTAGAGGTCGAAAGGGACCCCCTGTCACCAGTTTCGGGCTCCGGCCTGTTGTTTGTTAGATTGGGCACTATAGATCAGGGTCGCATGTGACCCCCTGGCACCAATTTCCTGCTCAGGCCTGTTGTTTGTTAGACTGGGCACTAGATGTAGGGGCCTAAGGCGACCCCCTGGCACCAGTTTCGGTCTCCAGCCTTTTGTTTTTTAGACTGGGCATTAGACATAGGGGTCGCAGGTGACCACCTGGCACCAGTTTCGTACTCAGGCATGTGATTAGTTAGATTGGGCACTATACGAAGAGGTCGAAAGGGACCCCCTGGCACCAGTTTCAGGCTCCGGCCTTTTGTTTGTTAGATTGGGCACTATAGAACAGGGTCTCATGTGACCCCCTGGCACCAATTTCCTGCTCAGGCCTGTTGTTTGTTAGACTGGGCACTAGATGTAGGGGCCTAAGGCGACCCCCTGGCACCAGTTCCAAACCCGGCCTGGTGTTTCTTAGACTGGGCACTGGACGTAGGGGTCGAGAGGGACCTCCTGGCACCAGTTTCGGTCTCCAGCCTTTTGTTTTTTAGACTTGGCCTTAGACATAGGGGTCGCAGGTGACTCCCTGGCACCAGTTTCGTACTCAGGCATGTGATTAGTTAGACTGGGCACTATACGTAGAGGTCGAAAGGGACCCCGTGGCACCAGTTTTGGGCTCCGGCCTGTTGTTTCTTAGACTAGGCACTAGACAAAGGGGTCACAGGTGACCCCCTGGCACCAGTTTCGTACTCAGGCATGTTGTTAGATAGACTGGGCACTATACGTAGAGGTCAAAAGTGACCCCCTGGCACCAGTTTCAGGCTCCGCCTTTTGTTTGTTAGATTGGGCACTACACATCAGGGTCGCAGGTGTCCCACTGGCACCAATTTCCTGCTCAGGCCTGTTGTTTGTTAGACTTGGAACTAGATGTAGGGGTCACAAGGGACCCCCTGGCACCAGTTTCAGGCTGCAGCCTATTGTTTTTTAGACTGGGCACTCGTTGTAGCGGCGACAAGGGACTCCCTGGCACCAGTTTCGGTCTCCATCCTTTTGTGTATTAGACTGGGCACTAGACACAGGGGTCGCAGGTGACCCCCTTGCACCAGTTTCAGGCTTTGGCCTATTATTTTTTAGACTGGGCACTAGACGTAGAGGCAGCAAGGGACCCCCTGGCACCAGTTTCAGGCTCCGGCCTGTTGTTTGTTAGACTGGGCTTTAGACGCAGGGGTAACAGGTGACCCCTTGGAACCAGTTTCAGGCTCCAGCCTGTTAGTTGTTAGACTGGGCACTAGTTGTAGGGGCCGCAGGTGGCCCCAGTTTCGGGCTCTGGTCTGTTGTTTCTTAGACTGGGCACTAGACATAGGGGCCGCAGGTGACCCCCTGGCACCAGTTTCGTACTCAGGCATGTTGTTAGTTAGACTGGGCACTATACGTAGAGGTCGAAAGGGACCCCCTGGCACCAGTTTCAGGTTCCGGCCTTCTGTTTGTTAGATTGGGGCACTAGAGATCAGGGTCGCATGTGACCCCCTGGCACCAATTTCCTGCTCAGGCCTGTTGTTTGTTCGACTGGGCACTAGATGTAGGGGCCTAAGGCGACCCCCTGGCACCAGTTCCAAACCCCGGCCTGGTGTTTCTTAGACTGGGCACTGGACGTAGGGGTCGCAAGGGACCTCCTGGCACCAGTTTCAGGCTCCGGCCTGTTGTTTGTTAGACCGGGCTCTAGACGCAGGGGTCGCAGGTGACCCCTTGGCACCAGTTTTGGGCCCGACCTGTTGTTTCTTAGACTGGGCACTAGACACAGAGGTCACAGGTGACCCCCTTGCACCAGTTTCAGGCTCCGGCCTATTATTTGTTAGACTGGGCACCAGACGTAGGGGCCACAGAGGACCCCCTGGCAGCTCCGGCCTGTTGTTTGACTGGGCACTAGTTGTAGGGGCCACAAGGGACCCCCTGGCACCAGTTTCGGTCTCCAGCCTTTTGTTTTTTAGACTGGGCATTAGACATAGGGGTCGCAGGTGACCCCCTGGCACCAGTTTCGTACTCAGGCATGTGATTAGTTAGACTGGGCACTATACGTAGAGGTCGAAAGGGACCCCCTGGCACCAGTTTCGGGCCCCGGCCTGTTCTTTCTTAGACTAGGCACTAGACACAGGGGTCACAGGTGACCCCCTTGCACCAGTTTCAGGCTCCGGCCTGTTATTTGTTAGACTGGGCACTAGACGTAGGGGCCACAAGGGACCCCCTGGCACCAGCTTAAGGGTCCGGCCTGCTGTTTGTTAGACTGGGCACTAGACATAGGGGTCGCAGGTGACCACCTGGCACCAGTTTCGTACTCAGGCATGTGATTATTTAGACTGGGCACTATACGTAGAGGTCGAAAGGGACCCCCTGGCACCAGTTTCAGGCTCCGGCCTTTTGTTTGTTAGATTGGGAACTAGAGATCAGGGTCGCATGTGACCCCCTGGCACCAATTTCCTGCTCAGGCCTGTTGTTTGTTAGACTGGGCACTAGATGTAGGGGCCTAAGGCGACCCCCTGGCACCAGTTCCAAACCCGGCCTGGTGTTTCTTAGACTGGGACTGGACGTAGGGGTCGAGAGGGACCTCCTGGCACCAGTTTCGGTCTCCAGCCTTTTGTTTTTTAGACTTGGCCTTAGACATAGGGGTCGCAGGTGACTCCCTGGCACCAGTTTCGTACTCAGGCATGTGATTAGTTAGACTGGGCACTATACGTAGAGGTCGAAAGGGACCCCGTGGCACCAGTTTTGGGCTCCGGCCTGTTGTTTCTTAGACTAGGCACTAGACAAAGGGGTCACAGGTGACCCCCTGGCACCAGTTTCGTACTCAGGCATGTTGTTAGATAGACTGGGCACTATACGTAGAGGTCAAAAGTGACCCCCTGGCACCAGTTTCAGGCTCCGCCTTTTGTTTGTTAGATTGGGCACTACACATCAGGGTCGCAGGTGTCCCACTGGCACCAATTTCCTGCTCAGGCCTGTTGTTTGTTAGACTTGGAACTAGATGTAGGGGTCACAAGGGACCCCCTGGCACCAGTTTCAGGCTGCAGCCTATTGTTTTTTAGACTGGGCACTCGTTGTAGCGGCGACAAGGGACTCCCTGGCACCAGTTTCGGTCTCCATCCTTTTGTGTATTAGACTGGGCACTAGACACAGGGGTCGCAGGTGACCCTCTTGCACCAGTTTCAGGCTTTGGCCTATTATTTTTTAGACTGGGCACTAGACGTAGAGGCAGCAAGGGACCCCCTGGCACCAGTTTCAGGCTCCGGCCTGTTGTTTGTTAGACTGGGCTTTAGACGCAGGGGTAACAGGTGACCCCTTGGAACCAGTTTCAGGCTCCAGCCTGTTAGTTGTTAGACTGGGCACTAGTTGTAGGGGCCGCAGGTGGCCCCAGTTTCGGGCTCTGGTCTGTTGTTTCTTAGACTGGGCACTAGACATAGGGGCCGCAGGTGACCCCCTGGCACCAGTTTCGTACTCAGGCATGTTGTTAGTTAGACTGGGCACTATACGTAGAGGTCGAAAGGGACCCCCTGGCACCAGTTTCAGGTTCCGGCCTTCTGTTTGTTAGATTGGGGCACTAGAGATCAGGGTCGCATGTGACCCCCTGGCACCAATTTCCTGCTCAGGCCTGTTGTTTGTTCGACTGGGCACTAGATGTAGGGGCCTAAGGCGACCCCCTGGCACCAGTTCCAAACCCCGGCCTGGTGTTTCTTAGACTGGGCACTGGACGTAGGGGTCGCAAGGGACCTCCTGGCACCAGTTTCAGGCTCCGGCCTGTTGTTTGTTAGACCGGGCTCTAGACGCAGGGGTCGCAGGTGACCCCTTGGCACCAGTTTTGGGCCCGACCTGTTGTTTCTTAGACTGGGCACTAGACACAGAGGTCACAGGTGACCCCCTTGCACCAGTTTCAGGCTCCGGCCTATTATTTGTTAGACTGGGCACCAGACGTAGGGGCCACAGAGGACCCCCTGGCAGCTCCGGCCTGTTGTTTGACTGGGCACTAGTTGTAGGGGCCACAAGGGACCCCCTGGCACCAGTTTCGGTCTCCAGCCTTTTGTTTTTTAGACTGGGCATTAGACATAGGGGTCGCAGGTGACCCCCTGGCACCAGTTTCGTACTCAGGCATGTGATTAGTTAGACTGGGCACTATACGTAGAGGTCGAAAGGGACCCCCTGGCACCAGTTTCGGGCCCCGGCCTGTTCTTTCTTAGACTAGGCACTAGACACAGGGGTCACAGGTGACCCCCTTGCACCAGTTTCAGGCTCCGGCCTGTTATTTGTTAGACTGGGCACTAGACGTAGGGGCCACAAGGGACCCCCTGGCACCAGCTTAAGGGTCCGGCCTGTTGTTTGTTAGACTGGGCACTAGACATAGGGGTCACAGGTGACCACCTGGCACCAGTTTCGTACTCAGGCATGTGATTATTTAGACTGGGCACTATACGTAGAGGTCGAAAGGGACCCCCTGGCACCAGTTTCAGGCTCCGGCCTTTTGTTTGTTAGATTGGGAACTAGAGATCAGGGTCGCATGTGACCCCCTGGCACCAATTTCCTGCTCAGGCCTGTTGTTTGTTAGACTGGGCACTAGATGTAGGGGCCTAAGGCGACCCCCTGGCACCAGTTCCAAACCCCGGCCTGGTGTTTCTTAGACTGGGCACTGGAGGTAGGGGTCGCAAGGGACCTCCTGGCACCAGTTTCGGTCTCCAGCCTTTTGTTTTTTAGACTGGGCATTAGACATAGGGGTCGCAGGTGACTCCCTGGCACCAGTTTCGTACTCAGGCATGTGATTAGTTAGCCTGGGCACTATACGTAGAGGTCGAAAGGGACCCCGTGGCACCAGTTTCGGGCTCCGGCCTGTTGTTTCTTAGATTAGGCACTAGACACAGGGGTCACAGGTGACCCCCTTGCACCAGTTACAGGCTCCGGCCTATTATTTGTTAGACTGGGCACTAGACGTAGGGGCCACAAGGGACCCCCTGGCACCAGTTTCGGTCTCCAGCCTTTTGTTTTTTAGACTGGGCACTAGACATAGGGGTCGCAGGTGACCCCCTGGCACCAGTTTCATACTCAGGCCAGTTGTTAGTTAAACTGGGCACTAGATGTAGAGGTCGAAAGGGACCCCCTGGCACCAGTTTCAGGCTCCAGCCTTTTGTTTTTTAGACTAGGCACTAGACATAGGGGTCGCAGGTGACCCCCTGGCACCAGTTTCGTACTCAGGCATGTTGTTAGATAGACTGGGCACTATACGTAGAGGTCAAAAGTGACCCCCTGGCACCAGTTTCAGGCTCCGCCTTTTGTTTGTTAGATTGGGCACTACACATCAGTGTTGCAGGTGTCCCAAAGGCACCAATTTCCTGCTCAGGCCTGTTGTTTGTTGGACTGGGAACTAGATGTAGGGGTCACAAGGGACCCCCTGGCACCAGTTTCAGGCTCCAGCCTATTGTTTGTTAGACTGGGCACTCGTTGTAGCGGCGACAAGGGACTCCCTGGCACCAGTTTCGGTCTCCATCCTTTTGTTTCTTAGACTGGGCACTAGACACAGGGGTCGCAGGTGACCCCCTTGCACCAGTTTCAGGCTTTGGCCTATTATTTTTTAGACTGGGCACTAGACGTAGAGGCAACAAGGGACCCCCTGGCACCAGTTTCAGGCTCCGGCCTGTTGTTTGTTAGACTGGGCTTTAGACGCAGGGGTAACAGGTGACCCCTTGGAACCAGTTTCAGGCTCCGGCCTGTTGTTTGTTAGACTGGGCACTAGTTGTAGGGGCCGCAGGTGGCCCCCTGGCCCCAGTTTCGGGCTCTGGTCTGTTGTTTCTTAGACTGGGCACTAGACATAGGGGCCGCAGGTGACCCCCTGGCACCAGTTTCGTACTCAGGCATGTTGTTAGTTAGACTGGGCACTATACGTAGAGGTCGAAAGGGACCCCCTGGCACCAGTTTCAGGTTCCGGCCTTCTGTTTGTTAGATTGGGGCACTAGAGATTAGGGTCACATGTGACCCCCTGGCACCAATTTCCTGCTCAGGTTTGTTGTTTGTTAGACTGGGCACTAGATGTAGGGGCCTAAGGTGACCCCCTGGCACCAGTTCCAAACCCCGGCCTGGTGTTTCTTAGACTGGGCACTGGACGTAGGGGTCGCAAGGGACCTCCTGGCACCAGTTTCAGGCTCCGGCCTGTTGTTTGTTAGACCGGGCTCTAGACGCAGGGGTCGCAGGTGACCCCTTGGCACCAGTTTTGGGCCCGACCTGTTGTTTCTTAGACTGGGCACTAGACACAGAGGTCACAGGTGACCCCCTTGCACCAGTTTCAGGCTCCGGCCTATTATTTGTTAGACTGGGCACTAGACACAGAGGTCATAGGTGACCCCCTTGCACCAGTTTCAGGCTCCGGCCTATTATTTGTTAGACTGGGCACCAGACGTAGGGGCCACAGAGGACCCCCTGGCACCTGTTTCAGGCTCCGGCCTGTTGTTTTTTAGACTGGGCATTAGACACAGGGGTAACAGGTGACCCCTTGGGACCAGTTTCAGGCTCCGGCCTGTTGTTTGACTGGGCACTAGTTGTAGTGGCTACAAGGGACCCCCTGGCACCAGTTTCGGTCTCCAGCCTTTTGTTTTTTAGACTGGGCATTAGACATAGGGGTCGCAGGTGACCCCCTGGCACCAGTTTCGTACTCAGGCATGTGATTAGTTAGACTGGGCACTATACGTAGAGGTCGAAAGGGACCCCGTGGCACCAGTTTCGGGCTCCGGCCTGTTGTTTCTTAGATTAGGCACTAGACACAGGGGTCACAGGTGACCCCCTTGCACCAGTTACAGGCTCCGGCCTATTATTTGTTAGACTGGGCACTAGACGTAGGGGCCACAAGGGACCCCCTGGCACCAGTTTCGGTCTCCAGCCTTTTGTTTTTTAGACTGGGCACTAGACATAGGGGTCGCAGGTGACCCCCTGGCACCAGTTTCATACTCAGGCCAGTTGTTAGTTAAACTGGGCACTAGATGTAGAGGTCGAAAGGGACCCCCTGGCACCAGTTTCAGGCTCCAGCCTTTTGTTTTTTAGACTAGGCACTAGACATAGGGGTCGCAGGTGACCCCCTGGCACCAGTTTCGTACTCAGGCATGTTGTTAGATAGACTGGGCACTATACGTAGAGGTCAAAAGTGACCCCCTGGCACCAGTTTCAGGCTCCGCCTTTTGTTTGTTAGATTAGGCACTACACATCAGTGTTGCAGGTGTCCCAAAGGCACCAATTTCCTGCTCAGGCCTGTTGTTTGTTGGACTGGGAACTAGATGTAGGGGTCACAAGGGACCCCCTGGCACCAGTTTCAGGCTCCAGCCTATTGTTTGTTAGACTGGGCACTCGTTGTAGCGGCGACAAGGGACTCCCTGGCACCAGTTTCGGTCTCCATCCTTTTGTTTCTTAGACTGGGCACTAGACACAGGGGTCGCAGGTGACCCCCTTGCACCAGTTTCAGGCTTTGGCCTATTATTTTTTAGACTGGGCACTAGACGTAGAGGCAACAAGGGACCCCCTGGCACCAGTTTCAGGCTCCGGCCTGTTGTTTGTTAGACTGGGCTTTAGACGCAGGGGTAACAGGTGACCCCTTGGAACCAGTTTCAGGCTCCGGCCTGTTGTTTGTTAGACTGGGCACTAGTTGTAGGGGCCGCAGGTGGCCCCCTGGCCCCAGTTTCGGGCTCTGGTCTGTTGTTTCTTAGACTGGGCACTAGACATAGGGGCCGCAGGTGACCCCCTGGCACCAGTTTCGTACTCAGGCATGTTGTTAGTTAGACTGGGCACTATACGTAGAGGTCGAAAGGGACCCCCTGGCACCAGTTTCAGGTTCCGGCCTTCTGTTTGTTAGATTGGGGCACTAGAGATTAGGGTCACATGTGACCCCCTGGCACCAATTTCCTGCTCAGGTTTGTTGTTTGTTAGACTGGGCACTAGATGTAGGGGCCTAAGGTGACCCCCTGGCACCAGTTCCAAACCCCGGCCTGGTGTTTCTTAGACTGGGCACTGGACGTAGGGGTCGCAAGGGACCTCCTGGCACCAGTTTCAGGCTCCGGCCTGTTGTTTGTTAGACCGGGCTCTAGACGCAGGGGTCGCAGGTGACCCCTTGGCACCAGTTTTGGGCCCGACCTGTTGTTTCTTAGACTGGGCACTAGACACAGAGGTCACAGGTGACCCCCTTGCACCAGTTTCAGGCTCCGGCCTATTATTTGTTAGACTGGGCACTAGACACAGAGGTCACAGGTGACCCCCTTGCACCAGTTTCAGGCTCCGGCCTATTATTTGTTAGACTGGGCACCAGACGTAGGGGCCACAGAGGACCCCCTGGCACCTGTTTCAGGCTCCGGCCTGTTGTTTTTTAGACTGGGCATTAGACACAGGGGTAACAGGTGACCCCTTGGGACCAGTTTCAGGCTCCGGCCTGTTGTTTGACTGGGCACTAGTTGTAGTGGCCACAAGGGACCCCCTGGCACCAGTTTCGGTCTCCAGCCTTTTGTTTTTTAGACTGGGCATTAGACATAGGGGTCGCAGGTGACCCCCTGGCACCAGTTTCGTACTCAGGCATGTGATTAGTTAGACTGGGCACTATACGTAGAGGTCGAAAGGGACCCCCTGGCACCAGTTTCGGGCTCCGGCCTGTTCTTTCTTACACTAGGCACTAGACACAGGGGTCACAGGTGACCCCCTTGCACCAGTTTCAGGCTCCGGCCTGTTATTTGTTAGACTGGGCACTAGACGTAGGGGCCACAAGGGACCCCCTGGCACCAGTTTCAGGCTCCAGCCTGTTGTTTGTTAGACTGGGCACTAGACATAGGGGTCGCAGGTGACCCCATGGCACCAGTTTAGTACTCAGGCATGTGATTAGTTAGACTGGGCACTATACGTAGAGGTCGAAAGGGACTCCCTGGCACCAGTTTCAGGCTCCGGCCTTTTGTTTGTTAGATTGGGCACTAGAGATCAGGGTCGCATGTGACCCCCTGGCACCAATTTCCTGCTCAGGCCTGTTGATTGTTAGACTGGGCACTAGATGTAGGGGCCTAAGGCGACCCCCTGGCACCAGTTCCAAACCCAGGCCTGGTGTTTCTTAGACTGGGCACTGGACGTAGGGGTCGCAAGGGACCTCCTGGCACTTGTTTCGGTCTCCAGCCTTTTGTTTTTTAGACTGGGCACTAGACATAGGGGTCGCCGGTGACCCCCTGGCACCAGTTTCGTATTCAGGCATGTTGTTAGATAGACTGGGCACTATATGTAGAGGTCAAAAGTGACCCCCTGGCACCAGTTTCAGGCTCCGCCTTTTGTTTGTTAGATTGGGCACTACACATCAGGGTCGCAGGTGTCCCACTGGCACCAATTTCCAGCTCAGGCCTTTTGTTTGTTAGACGTAGGGGCCACAAGGGACCCCCTGGAACCAGTTTCGGTCTCCAGCCTTTTGTTTTTTAGACTGGGCACTAGACATAGGGGTCGCAGGTGACTCCCTGGCACCAGTTTCGTACTCAGGCATGTGATTAGTTAGACTGGGCACTATACGTAGAGGTCGAAAGGGACCCAGTGGCACCAGTTTCGGGCTCCGGCCTTTTGTTTCTTAGACTAGGCACTAGACACAGGGGTCACAGGTGACCCCCTTGCACCAGTTACAGACTCCGGCCTATTATTTGTTAGACTGGGCACAAGACGTAGGGGCCACAAGGGACCCCCTGGAACCAGTTTCGGTCTCCAGCCTTTTGTTTTTTAGACTGGGCACTAGACATAGGGGTCGCAGGTGACCCCCTGGCACCAGTTTCGTACTCAGGCATGTGATTAATTAGACTGGGCACTATAAGTAGAGGTCGAAAGGGACCCCCTGGCACCAGTTTCGGGCTCCTGCCTGTTGTTTCTTAGACTAGGCACTAGACAAAGGGGTCACAGGTGACCCCCTGGCACCAGTTTCGTACTCAGGCATGTTGTTAGATAGACTGGGCACTATACGTAGAGGTCAAAAGTGACCCCCTGGCACCAGTTTCAGGCTCCGCCTTTTGTTTGTTAGATTGGGCACTACACATCAGGGTCGCAGGTGTCCCACTGGCACCAATTTCCTGCTCAGGCCTGTTGTTTGTTAGACTGGGAACTAGATGTAGGGGTCACAAGGGACCCCCTGGCACCAGTTTCAGGCTGCAGCCTATTGTTTGTTAGACTGGGCACTCGTTGTAGCGGCGACAAGGGACTCCCTGGCACCAGTTTCGGTCTCCATCCTTTTGTGTATTAGACTGGGCACTAGACACAGGGGTCGCAGGTGACCCCCTTGCACCAGTTTCAGGCTTTGGCCTATTATTTTTTAGACTGGGCACTAGACGTAGAGGCAACAAGGGACCCCCTGGCACCAGTTTCAGGCTCCGGCCTGTTGTTTGTTAGACTGGGCTTTAGACGCAGGGGTAACAGGTGACCCCTTGGAACCAGTTTCAGGCTCCAGCCTGTTAGTTGTTAGACTGGGCACTAGTTGTAGGGGCCGCAGGTGGCCCCAGTTTAAGGCTCTGGTCTGTTGTTTCTTAGACTGGGCACTAGACATAGGGGCCGCAGGTGACCCCCTGGCACCAGTTTCGTACTCAGGCATGTTGTTAGTTAGACTGGGCACTATACGTAGAGGTCGAAAGGGACCCCCTGGCACCAGTTTCAGGTTCCGGCCTTCTGTTTGTTAGATTGGGGCACTAGAGATCAGGGTCGCATGTGACCCCCTGGCACCAATTTCCTGCTCAGGCCTGTTGTTTGTTCGACTGGGCACTAGATGTAGGGGCCTAAGGCGACCCCCTGGCACCAGTTCCAAACCCCGGCCTGGTGTTTCTTAGACTGGGCACTGGACGTAGGGGTCGCAAGGGACCTCCTGGCACCAGTTTCAGGCTCCGGCCTGTTGTTTGTTAGACCGGGCTCTAGACGCAGGGGTCGCAGGTGACCCCTTGGCACCAGTTTTGGGCCCGACCTGTTGTTTCTTAGACTGGGCACTAGACACAGAGGTCACAGGTGACCCCCTTGCACCAGTTTCAGGCTCCGGCCTATTATTTGTTAGACTGGGCACCAGACATAGGGGCCACAGAGGACCCCCTGGCACCTGTTTCAGGCTCCGGCCTGTTGTTTGTTAGACTGGGCATTAGACACAGGGGTAACAGGTGACCCCTTGGAACCAGTTTCAGGCTCCGGCCTGTTGTTTGACTGGGCACTAGTTGTAGGGGCCACAAGGGACCCCCTGGCACCATTTTTGGTCTCCAGCCTTTTGTTTTTTAGACTGGGCATTAGACATAGGGGTCGCAGGTGACCCCCTGGCACCAGGTTTGTACTCAGGCATGTGATTAGTTAGACTGGGCACTATACGTAGAGGTCGAAAGGAACCCCCTGGCACCAGTTTCGGGCTCCGGTCTGTTCTTTCTTAGACTAGGCACTAGACACTTGGGTCACAGGTGACCCCCTTGCACCAGTTTCAGGCTCCGGCCTGTTATTTGTTAGACTGGGCACTAGACGTAGGGGCCACAAGGGACCCCCTGGCACCAGTTTCAGGCTCCGGCCTGTTGTTTGTTAGACTGGGCACTAGACATAGGGGTCGCAGGTGACCCCCTTGCACCAGTTTCGTACTCAGGTATGTGATTAGTTAGACTGGGCACTATACGTAGAGGTCGAAAGGGACCCCCTGGCACCAGTTTCAGGCTCTGGCCTTTTGTTTGTTAGATTGGGCACTAGAGATCAGGGTCGCATGTGACCCCTGGCACCAATTTCCTGCTCAGGCCTGTTGTTTGTTAGACTGGGCACTAGATGTAGGGGCCTAAGGCGACCCCCTGGCACCTGTTCCAAACCCCGGCCTGGTGTTTCTTAGACTGGGCACTAGACGTAGGGGTCGCAAGGGACCTCCTGGCACCAGTTTCGGTCTCCAGCCTTTTGTTTTTTAGACTGGGCATTAGACATAGGGGTCGCAGGTGACTCCCTGGCACCAGTTTCGTACTCAGGCATGTGATTAGTTAGACTGGGCACTATATGTAGAGGTCGAAAGGGACCCCGTGGCACCAGTTTCGGGCTCCGGCCTGTTGTTTCTTAGACTAGGCACTAGACACAGGGGTCAAAGGTGACCCCCTTGCACCAGTTTCAGGCTCCGGCCTATTATTTGTTAGACTGGGCACCAGACGTAGGGGCCACAGAGGACCCCCTGGCACCTGTTTCAGGCTCCGGCCTGTTGTTTGTTAGACTGGGCATTAGACACAGGGGTAACAGGTGACCCCTTGGAACCAGTTTCAGGCTCCGGCCTGTTGTTTGACTGGGCACTAGTTGTAGGGGCCACAAGGGACCCCCTGGCACCAGTTTCGGTCTCCAGCCTTTTGTTTTTTAGACTGGGCATTAGACAAAGGGGTCGCAGGTGACCCCCTGGTACCAGTTTCGTACTCAGGCATGTGATTAGTTAGACTGGGCACTATACGTAGAGGTCGAAAGGGACCCCCTGTCACCAGTTTCGGGCTCCGGCCTGTTGTTTGTTAGATTGGGCACTATAGATCAGGGTCGCATGTGACCCCCTGGCACCAATTTCCTGCTCAGGCCTGTTGTTTGTTAGACTGGGCACTAGATGTAGGGGCCTAAGGCGACCCCCTGGCACCAGTTTCGGTCTCCAGCCTTTTGTTTTTTAGACTGGGCATTAGACATAGGGGTCGCAGGTGACCACCTGGCACCAGTTTCGTACTCAGGCATGTGATTAGTTAGATTGGGCACTATACGAAGAGGTCGAAAGGGACCCCCTGGCACCAGTTTCAGGCTCCGGCCTTTTGTTTGTTAGATTGGGCACTATAGAACAGGGTCTCATGTGACCCCCTGGCACCAATTTCCTGCTCAGGCCTGTTGTTTGTTAGACTGGGCACTAGATGTAGGGGCCTAAGGCGACCCCCTGGCACCAGTTCCAAACCCGGCCTGGTGTTTCTTAGACTGGGCACTGGACGTAGGGGTCGAGAGGGACCTCCTGGCACCAGTTTCGGTCTCCAGCCTTTTGTTTTTTAGACTTGGCCTTAGACATAGGGGTCGCAGGTGACTCCCTGGCACCAGTTTCGTACTCAGGCATGTGATTAGTTAGACTGGGCACTATACGTAGAGGTCGAAAGGGACCCCGTGGCACCAGTTTCGGGCTCCGGCCTGTTGTTTCTTAGACTAGGCACTAGACAAAGGGGTCACAGGTGACCCCCTGGCACCAGTTTCGTACTCAGGCATGTTGTTAGATAGACTGGGCACTATACGTAGAGGTCAAAAGTGACCCCCTGGCACCAGTTTCAGGCTCCGCCTTTTGTTTGTTAGATTGGGCACTACACATCAGGGTCGCAGGTGTCCCACTGGCACCAATTTCCTGCTCAGGCCTGTTGTTTGTTAGACTTGGAACTAGATGTAGGGGTCACAAGGGACCCCCTGGCACCAGTTTCAGGCTGCAGCCTATTGTTTTTTAGACTGGGCACTCGTTGTAGCGGCGACAAGGGACTCCCTGGCACCAGTTTCGGTCTCCATCCTTTTGTGTATTAGACTGGGCACTAGACACAGGGGTCGCAGGTGACCCCCTTGCACCAGTTTCAGGCTTTGGCCTATTATTTTTTAGACTGGGCACTAGACGTAGAGGCAGCAAGGGACCCCCTGGCACCAGTTTCAGGCTCCGGCCTGTTGTTTGTTAGACTGGGCTTTAGACGCAGGGGTAACAGGTGACCCCTTGGAACCAGTTTCAGGCTCCAGCCTGTTAGTTGTTAGACTGGGCACTAGTTGTAGGGGCCGCAGGTGGCCCCAGTTTCGGGCTCTGGTCTGTTGTTTCTTAGACTGGGCACTAGACATAGGGGCCGCAGGTGACCCCCTGGCACCAGTTTCGTACTCAGGCATGTTGTTAGTTAGACTGGGCACTATACGTAGAGGTCGAAAGGGACCCCCTGGCACCAGTTTCAGGTTCCGGCCTTCTGTTTGTTAGATTGGGGCACTAGAGATCAGGGTCGCATGTGACCCCCTGGCACCAATTTCCTGCTCAGGCCTGTTGTTTGTTCGACTGGGCACTAGATGTAGGGGCCTAAGGCGACCCCCTGGCACCAGTTCCAAACCCCGGCCTGGTGTTTCTTAGACTGGGCACTGGACGTAGGGGTCGCAAGGGACCTCCTGGCACCAGTTTCAGGCTCCGGCCTGTTGTTTGTTAGACCGGGCTCTAGACGCAGGGGTCGCAGGTGACCCCTTGGC
Organism: Pseudophryne corroboree; assembly: GCF_028390025.1. NCBI lineage: Eukaryota > Metazoa > Chordata > Amphibia > Anura > Myobatrachidae > Pseudophryne > Pseudophryne corroboree. Next base: position 126,265,506 of record NC_086446.1, read on the forward strand.
ACCAGTTTTGGGCCCGACCTGTTGTTTCTTAGACTGGGCACTAGACACAGAGGTCACAGGTGACCCCCTTGCACCAGTTTCAGGCTCCGGCCTATTATTTGTTAGACTGGGCACCAGACATAGGGGCCACAGAGGACCCCCTGGCACCTGTTTCAGGCTCCGGCCTGTTGTTTGTTAGACTGGGCATTAGACACAGGGGTAACAGGTGACCCCTTGGAACCAGTTTCAGGCTCCGGCCTGTTGTTTGACTGGGCACTAGTTGTAGGGGCCACAAGGGACCCCCTGGCACCATTTTCGGTCTCCAGCCTTTTGTTTTTTAGACTGGGCATTAGACATAGGGGTCGCAGGTGACCCCCTGGCACCAGGTTTGTACTCACGCATGTGATTAGTTAGACTGGGCACTATACGTAGAGGTCGAAAGGAACCCCCTGGCACCAGTTTCGGGCTCCGGTCTGTTCTTTCTTAGACTAGGCACTAGACACTTGGGTCACAGGTGACCCCCTTGCACCAGTTTCAGGCTCCGGCCTGTTATTTGTTAGACTGGGCACTAGACGTAGGGGCCACAAGGGACCCCCTGGCACCAGTTTCAGGCTCCGGCCTGTTGTTTGTTAGACTGGGCACTAGACATAGGGGTCGCAGGTGACCCCCTTGAACCAGTTTCGTACTCAGGTATGTGATTAGTTAGACTGGGCACTATACATAGAGGACGAAAGGGACCCCCTGGCACCAGTTTCAGGCTCTGGCCTTTTGTTTGTTAGATTGGGCACTAGAGATCAGCGTCGCATGTGACCCCTGGCACCAATTTCCTGCTCAGGCCTGTTGTTTGTTAGACTGGGCACTAGATGTAGGGGCCTAAGGCGACCCCCTGGCACCTGTTCCAAACCCCGGCCTGGTGTTTCTTAGACTGGGCACTAGACGTAGGGGTCGCAAGGGACCTCCTGGCACCAGTTTCGGTCTCCAGCCTTTTGTTTTTTAGACTGGGCATTAGACATAGGGGTCGCAGGTGACTCCCTGGCACCAGTTTCGTACTCAGGCATGTGATTAGTTAGACTGGGCACTATATGTAGAGGTCGAAAGGGACCCCGTGGCACCAGTTTCGGGCTCCGGCCTGTTGTTTCTTAGACTAGGCACTAGACACAGGGGTCAAAGGTGACCCCCTTGCACCAGTTTCAGGCTCCGGCCTATTATTTGTTAGACTGGGCACCAGACGTAGGGGCCACAGAGGACCCCCTGGCACCTGTTTCAGGCTCCGGCCTGTTGTTTGTTAGACTGGGCATTAGACACAGGGGTAACAGGTGACCCCTTGGAACCAGTTTCAGGCTCCGGCCTGTTGTTTGACTGGGCACTAGTTGTAGGGGCCACAAGGGACCCCCTGGCACCAGTTTCGGTCTCCAGCCTTTTGTTTTTTAGACTGGGCATTAGACAAAGGGGTCGCAGGTGACCCCCTGGTACCAGTTTCGTACTCAGGCATGTGATTAGTTAGACTGGGCACTATACGTAGAGGTCGAAAGGGACCCCCTGTCACCAGTTTCGGGCTCCGGCCTGTTGTTTGTTAGATTGGGCACTATAGATCAGGGTCGCATGTGACCCCCTGGCACCAATTTCCTGCTCAGGCCTGTTGTTTGTTAGACTGGGCACTAGATGTAGGGGCCTAAGGCGACCCCCTGGCACCAGTTTCGGTCTCCAGCCTTTTGTTTTTTAGACTGGGCATTAGACATAGGGGTCGCAGGTGACCACCTGGCACCAGTTTCGTACTCAGGCATGTGATTAGTTAGATTGGGCACTATACGAAGAGGTCGAAAGGGACCCCCTGGCACCAGTTTCAGGCTCTGGCCTTTTGTTTGTTAGATTGGGCACTATAGAACAGGGTCGCATGTGACCCCCTGGCACCAATTTCCTGCTCAGGCCTGTTGTTTGTTAGACTGGGCACTAGATGTAGGGGCCTAAGGCGACCCCCTGGCACCAGTTCCAAACCCGGCCTGGTGTTTCTTAGACTGGGCACTTGACGTAGGGGTCGAGAGGGACCTCCTGGCACAAGTTTCGGTCTCCAGCCTTTTGTTTTTTAGACTTGGCCTTAGACATAGGGGTCGCAGGTGACTCCCTGGTACCAGTTTCGTACTCAGGCATGTGATTAGTTAGACTGGGCACTATACGTAGAGGTCGAAAGGGACCCCGTGGCACCAGTTTCGGGCTCCGGCCTGTTGTTTCTTAGACTAGGCACTAGACACAGGGGTCACAGGTGACCCCCTTGCACCAGTTACAGGCTCCGGCCTATTATTTGTTAGACTGGGCACTAGACGTAGGGGCCACAAGGGACCCCCTGGAACCAGTTTCGGTCTCCAGCCTTTTGTTTTTTAGACTGGGCACTAGACATAGGGGTCGCAGGTGACTCCCTGGCACCAGTTTCGTACTCAGGCATGTGATGTCACGATCCGGGTATCTGGACGCCATTACTTACCCTTCAGATGCCTCCTAAGGCTGGCTCAGCGTTCCAGGACCGGATCCCGCTGTTCCTGAGTTTCCACATGCAGAATGTCAGAGTGGTGATTTCATCAGCCGCGGCCTCCGCTGTGCCCGCGTGGTTAAATGTGCGCTTGTCAGTCTGGCGTCTCCTGTCTCCTGTGGCCGGCGTCGCCATTACTGTTTCAATTCTCACATGGATTACAAACCAAACTTCCCTCCAAGTGTCTGCATGGGCGCAGCCATCTTGGATTTTGTCATCTGAGCATTTCCACCAATCTGCTGTCTGTATTGTTGATTTGCATAATTGCCTAGCCAACCCCTTCCTTGCTGCAGGTATAAGTAAGCTGTGCCTGAGCAAGGAAGGCGTCAGTGCTTTGGTTGTCTAACCTAGTTCCAGTTTGTCTCTCTCCTGTGGTTGTCTTCCAGGTTCCAGCTCCTGTCTCCAGACTTCTGCTATAGAGACCCGCACCAGCATTCCATCTGCGGTGTAGCCTGACTCTCCGATCCATTCTGGACTTTACCACTCTCCACCGGTATTATTATTTCACCGCTCTCAAACAATCACCTGCTTCCAGCCCAGCTTCCAGCAGTGTATAGCTTCTCTTAAAGGGCCGGTGTCCTTTTCTGCAGTTTACCACTCTCCACCGGTATTATTATTTCACCGCTCTCAAACTCCAAACTTCATTATTATTTCATCGCTCTCAAGTTCGTTTATTATTTAACTGGTTCCAGCCAGTATCCACTCCGTACCAACAACAGTCTGGTTCCAGCCAGTATCCACAGCAGCCGTTTTACCTTCAGCAGCCCAGCCTTTCCTGGAACATCAGCTGGTACGATCCTGGGTTCTCTCCATTGCTACAGTCAGGCCTGGTAAGGACTTTCCAACTAGAAGATTATAAGAACTGTCTCACACTACCAGTGCCTGTGGCCCTTGCCACCCTGTAGTACCCAGGAATTGTATTTATCCTCTGTTGACTTTTATGTTTCCTTTTACTGCTGCTGTGTTACGGAGTTTGTCATAATAAACATCATTGACTTTTATCCTGGTTGTCGTGGTCACGCCTTCGGGCAGTTATTCTACATGTTACTTACATGTCTAGGGGTCTGATACAACCTCCCAGGTTCCGTTACATCTCAGCCCCTACAACTGAGGCTGCCTCCCGTCAGCTCAGGCCCTCAGTTGTGACATGTGATTAGTGAGACTGGGCACTATACGTAGAGGTCGAAAGGGACCCCGTGGCACCAGTTTCTGGCTCCGGCCTGTTGTTTCTTAGACTAGGCACTAGACACAGGGGTCAGGCTCCGGCCTATTATTTGTTAGACTGGGCACCAGACGTAGGGGCCACAGAGGACCCCCTGGCACCTGTTTCAGGCTCCGGCCTGTTGTTTGCTAGACTGGTGTTATGCACACCAGTGCCTGCAGGAAAGTACTGGTGTCAGAACTGTTATGCACTCCAGTGTCTGCAGGAATGTACTGGTGTTTGAACTGTTATGCAAAACAGATGGACTCACAGACAAACTGGGGGATATGACATAATGTACACAGAAGGTGATATGGTAACAAAATACACACAAAGTGAACAGAGAAGCCCAGAGGCTAAGGAACTGGGTATCTCCCTTGTATTAGAACTGCTCAGATGGAAAAGCAAGATGTTGTGTTTTAATACGTAGAGAACCCGAAATGCGGTTGCTAAGGGCAACAGCAAAACCCTAAAGGGTTACCAACGGGTGTGGCAGTAAACTCCTTGGTCAGAGATGGAATGATAGACACAAGGAGAATCTCCACAATCCTAATTCTCACTTGCAGTGCACAGGTTTTAGCTTACTGCCACTAAACTGACCCCTGACACCTAGCACAGTGAGACAGGATTAGACAGGCAAGTCTTAGAATACAGCCGCAAACTTGCTAAGTTCACAGAGTAGTAACAGAACCCCAGCAAGCTAAACGACTGACTCCAGTCTTACTGCTAGGTCTGGATTGGCAGAGTGTAATACCAAATCCCCAGGCCTATTTGCAGTAAGCAACAAACAAATACAAAGTGTCAAAGTCAGAAAAATGTCTCAATGCACGTTGCCATATTTGCACCGCACACTGGTCCGCGCTGCGCGTGCGTACGCTCTCCCGTGGAGGCGCATACCCGCAATAGCGTGCACTCGCAGGCGCGGTATGCGTATTTACGGTAGAGTTTATGTGGTCGTAGCGTGCGACTCATTCGTTACATATTTTCACAATTAATGTAGTTTATAGATCATGGTCCCTTTGATAGATTCTGAAAGTTTGGTTAAAATACAATGTCCCAGAGCTGAGGAATCCCTCTTTATATCGTACGAAGGGTCTAACAGGAATCATACAGCAGTGTTTGGTACCCATCGGAAGAGTATTTAATTAGCAATATTCCGGTGTTGGTTTGGAGCGTATTAATCGCTCGTGCGAATAGTTATGGACATAAGAAGTTTATGTCCATTTCTATTATTTACACATACTCAGGTATGCGGCGGGAAACCCAGTTTCCCACCCACCTGAGCTGTTGGAAATCGTCACAGCCCACCTGTATGAATCACCCTATGACCTTTTGTTATGATGCAGGGCCGAATTCCTTCGGCCAATGGACAATGGGATTGTAGGACCATGAGATTGCATTGTGTGTGGGGCATAAATAGGCAGGCCGACCACATCCAGCTCTCACTCTCTCATCAACGGTTATCTGCTGATAGCCGGGAGCTGGATATCGAGGCGCAGGCGATCATACCCTTTGTGCGTAAGTTTCTCTCCGTAATCATTGTCTTTCTGTGAGCCAATTTCTCTCATCTCTCTCTCTCTCTCTCTCTCTCTCCCTGTTCTGTTCTCTCATATCTCCCCTAGACTAGGCTAGTATTGTATTGTATTAGATAGTATTGTATTGTATTGCATTTAGGTCAGTGTAGTATTGTCTTTTTGTATTTATTGTTTAGTTCTGTGGTTAGGAAGTCTCTGTTATATTGTAGTGTATCATTTGTACTGTTATCCCCTTTTTCAAGTATATTAGATATAATACAGTTAATAGGCTTTGGAACCTAAACCAGTATCTGTGTATTTTCTATAGTGTTAAGTGTTCACTTGAGCGTCGGTGACGCTCAAGCAGCTTTGTAGTTAGTCAGGTTACACAAGGTTGCATTTACACCCTGTACTCACATTAAGGTATTTCAGTGTATTTCATTGGTATAAGGTTTTAACATAAAGGTATAGTGTTGTGAGCGTCTGCATCGCTGGTGACCTCCTCGTGGTCTCGAGCGTACGCTACGCTACAGCGAATCATTCCCCTAGACATAGCCAATAACGTGTCCTGTGATCACTGGGCCGTGAGCGAACGTGACGCTTGAGCGTCTCGCCTACGGCTGAGCGATCGCTACGCCAATAGCGTACCATTACGGTACTTCTTAAGCAAACAGCGTACAGTGTTCTTAGCTTCATAAAGGGTTGTTTATACGACAAAGGAATTTAGCATTGTCAATTGGGGACTCGTCCTATCCTTCTCATATCTGCACTAGGTAGATCAGCAGACATTATCCCCCCAGCAAAGGGTGGGAGGTTGTCTCGCTGTGCTGACGGGATAAGCGTCTGCTTCGCTTAGATAAAGAGTGCTGAAGGAACCCGGTAACCGGAAGTAAGAACAAAACGCTTGTGTCTTTTTAAAACTGTTTATTTTTCTTTTGTCTTGCGTACGCACGCATATATCTGCATTTCTGTTTCATTTTCGTATATCACTATTCCTGTTTGCCAATTTTATAGTTGATAGAAAGTGCTAAAAAGAGATTTGCTGTTATTTAATAGTAGAGGTAATAGTTAAAGTATAGAACAACACACGATTTGTCTAGGAGATAAGGCAGTCAGTGTGGATTGCGGTAGATGATCAGGGATCATTTACATTGATAAAAGTATATATTGTGTTACGGTGGATCTTTGCATTGCGTACACGTGTCATTAACAAAGACTAGCGTACGCAATCCAAAGGCAGACGCACGCAGCGTACATTACGCAACGTAGCGTCTGGTTACGCCCACGTAGCTCGTCACGAAAAGTTGAATTAGCGCAAAGCGATAATTAGCGCAAAGGCGATAAGTAACGCACAGCGGTAGATAACGCGACGCGGTAAATAACGCAAATCTATTTTTGGAAAATCTGAAATTTAGTTTAACAGATCCTGCTCCTAATTGGTAACACTTTTGGCCTAAAGACAATTTCTGCGCAGAAATAGATATAGAAACAAAAGTGTACATGTGTTGAGTGAGTGTGTTTTGTATACAAAAGTTTATATAACTTTAAGGTGGAACCAAAAGGAAAGCCGGGTACTCGTCAAGGGACATACGTGTAAGTGACATATACGGTGGCTAGGGAGGCATCCCTGGTTAAATAATATTTGAGCATTAGAGTATAGCGGACCATAAGGTAACAAGACCAGGAGGTCATAAGGTAACAAGACCAGGAGGTCATAAGGTAACAAGACCAGGAGGTCGTAAGGTAAAAGGTCCGCTATAAAAGTCCAGTGGCACAACGCCTGGGGTGTTGGTGCAGAACCCATATAGGCCATAAGCTCTTGCTGAAGGAATCGCGGCCGGAAACATCGATTCCATTGATCTTTCAGTACATGACAAGTAGTGCTCGTGTACTGAACGATTGGACCGCACGTAATTGTGTGCAGTAGTTAGTAATCTGACCTAATACCATTAGAGTAAAGTGGTCACAAACGCTATTTGTACATTCTGACGTGATTTGTGTAATTTTTTATTTTTGGAAGGGAAGTTCGCTGGTCACTCAGGAACTATCCAACAACCGATACTTGCTGGGGAACGCGCCCCAGTAAATAAAGGTTCACAGGGGCCCTAGGTTGGGTACAGCAGCTCTGGTTACAGTGATTGCAGTACTGGCCAACGTGGGCAGTACTTCTCGCCCACGTTGGCCAGTACTGCAATTGATAAACCACCACCGCCGGCCTGCCCAAGGACATCTTGGTTTGTTTGTAAGGGTTCGCTGAAAACCTTGAGATAAAGATCCAAGGAGGAATAAGCAACGCCTGCAGATTATGGGGGCCATTTGTTCCGGTAGGGGGCGATCAACCTCGGTTCGGGTTGATTCAGAGAACCGACCAGTTGGGTCGGCACGATATGTAATGTGTGAAGAATACGGTAGTCACACAGAGGTTTTATGTGATGAATGGGAGAGAATGACTGTACAAGACAGGGACAAATTCCCAAGAATAGGTAGCTTCAGTCCAGAAGTGTTACAAAATTTAAGGAGGAGGATATGTCTCGTAAAATCAGCAAAGAGACGAATTCAGCATCATGATTATTTACAGTTATGGCACCAGGAAGGTGAGATACAGAGAGGTTTGGCTCTGGCGGCGGGATCTGGGGCAGTCAGGAAGTTGATTGCCACAGCTCCTCCTCCACCATACATTGCAGGAGAGAAGTTGATTGCGGAGAGAAACGCACTGGGTTGTAAAACACAAACTCTTAGTAACACTGTAAATGTTAATGATGTTAACCAAATAACTCATGCAAGTATTAACCCGTGCAAGTTGTACCCTGTTTTGAACCTTCCTCAGGAGTGTGATCAAGAAGACGATTCAGCAACAATTTCAGCTCTCTCTCTTGCAGCCACCATAGCAGAGACCACAGTAGGCACAGCGACACCCACGAGATTAGTGAAAGCCCCTAGCGGAGGGATAGGTGAGGTCGTGTCAACGGGTAAGTACGGCACCATGCACTACACTGAAACAATTGTACCACAACAAGCAGTAGAATCTACGCAGGAAGAGGCTGTTAGAATTGCTCCTGTAAGGGTAATAGCAGTTCCCAATGGAAAAACAGATGTGTCTGGAGCCACTCCCATAAGGAACATTGCCATGTACACTCCATTTTCCCGAATGGAATTAAGAACAATAGTGTCCGAATTTCCTGACCCCAGGAAGGATTTAGTTGCTAGCCAAAAATACATCAGGGATTTAGGTAACACTGTAGAACCCAACAACAAGGATTGGCAGATACTGCTAAGAGCTTGTTTACCTCCCAATGTTGATGCAACTCAGTTTTTAGCTGATTGTGCATTGGATAAAGATGTACCGCTTACAGATGTGTACAACAAGGATAATGTAAAAAGGATAAATTTACAGCTAAAAGAGTATTTCCCTGCCGTTGTTAAATGGAATAAAATATTTTCCATTAAGCAAAAGGAGTCCGAAACGGCAATAGAATATTTTCACCGGGCACTATTAGAAATGGCAAAGTACACTGGTATAGAAGACATTAAGACCAACCCAAACCATCGAGAAGTAGCAGTATCTGTACTGATGGATGGTTTAAAGGAAACATTAAAGACTAGGGTTCAGACCACGCAACCATGCTGGCGAGGTCTGTCAGTGTCCGGCTTGAGAGAGGCTGCTATTGATCACGACAGAAACATCACTAGGCACAGAGAGTCGCAAAGTGATAAGTTGATGTCCGTAAGTATACAGGCGCTGACCACAAGGCAACCTGCGTATGTACCACCGAATCCTGTGGGTAAGGCAAGTGTAATAACATGTTTTTCTTGTAACAGACCGGGACACTATGCACGAGAATGTAGAACAAAGAATGTACAAAGATCTTTTCAACCCCCTAGACAACAACACAACACACGACATTGGGAGCAGGGTCCACAGAGGCGGAGTTTTGAGCCACATACAGGGGAAACAAAAAGATATCCCCCGAACAGAGATTGGCATGCCTCTGGTAGTTCCCAGCTAACCCCCTCACAAGTAGTTGCTGCCAATGGGATTCAGGGAGGTCAGCATACCCAATAGGGGTGTGGCCATACCTGTAATCTGCAGCCAGTTAAGTTGATTGCCAGTCTTGGAAGCGAACCAGAGATTGCAATCAATGTGGCTGGTAAAACTTTAAACTTTCTTGTAGACACAGGGGCGGCCAAGTCAGTGATAAATTCGACAGTGGGCATGAGAACCACTGGTAGGACAATTCCAGCCATGGGAGTAACAGGAGTAGTCCAGCACTACCCTGTTAGCAAACCAGCCGAGATTACAATAGGACCTTTGCATACCAAGCATTCCTTTTTGCTGGCTGCATCTGCACCAACTAATCTCCTGGGAAGAGACTTACTATGTAAAATGGGTTGCGTCATTTATTGTACTCCTGAAGGTGTATTCTTGGACATCCCTGAGAATCACGCTCAGGAAGTACGAGACATGTTAGACTCCCCATCAAAATTAATGTCACATTCCATTATGACAAATAGGAATCCATCCCAAGTAGAAGAGATGACATCTCAGATACCAGAGTCACTTTGGACAAAAGATGGACAGGACACTGGATTAATGGCAAACGTAGCTCCAGTAGTTGTACAAGTAAAAGATGGTAGGATAGCTCCAAAAATCCCACAGTATCCTCTGAAGCCAGAGGTGGAGTTAGGAGTTTTCCCAGTAATAGAGCGCTTGCTACAACAGGGCATTCTAGTAAGAACGTCCAGCACAGCAAATAGTCCCATCTTCCCTGTTAAAAAGAGTGGGGGGAGGGGTTACAGGCTAGTGCAGGATCTAAGGGGGATTAACAAAATAGTTGAGAGTCAGTTCCCCGTAGTGCCTAATCCAGCTGTCATCCTAATGCAAATTCCTCCCACTGCCAAATTTTTCACTGTTATTGACCTCTGCTCCGCATTCTTTTCGGTACCTCTGCACCCTGACAGCCAATATTTGTTTGCATTCACATACAGAGGAGTCCAATACACGTGGACTCGGTTACCCCAAGGTTTCATAGATAGTCCAAGTATATTTTCTCAGGCTTTGCATGATTGTTTACAGTCTTTCCAACCGGAGAGTGGATCAGTGTTGATACAGTACGTGGATGATCTACTACTGTGTTCTGATTCATTGGAGGCATCCCTGAAGGATACGAAACAGCTCCTGTTTCATCTTTCAGACACAGGTCACAAGGTCTCCAAAGACAAGTTACAATTATGCCAAGCTAAGGTAAAATATTTGGGACACTGTCTAACACAAGGACTGAGACACCTGACCGCTGATAGAATCCAAGCCATTAGAGACTTGACACTGCCACAAACCCAGCAACAGATCAGGACGTTTTTAGGAATGTGTGGGTATTGCCGTAATTGGATCCCAGGGTTTTCCATATTGGCGCTACCTTTGCAGGAAATGGTCTCCTCAAACAAACCTGATCGGATTTCGCATACAGACGAATCCGAAACAGCATTTAAGAGACTCAAACAGTGTCTAACGCAGGCACCAGCACTAGGTATGCCAGACTATGGGAAACCCTTTGAACTATACGGAACAGAAAGTGCTGGGTGCGCAGCAGGTGTACTAACACAAAAACACGGTGATGCCAGCAGGCCAATTGCATACTACAGCGCTCAGCTAGACACGGTAGCGCGATCCCTCCCCACATGCTTGCGTAGCGTTGCGGCGATAGCATTGCTAGTGACGAAAAGCGAAGATGTCGTGCTAGGCCACAACCTCACAATCCATACACCGCATGCGGTATCTGCCTTATTGAATTCTGCCCAAACCAGACACGTCTCATCAGCAAGGTTTACAAGATGGGAATTGGCATTAATGGCCCCCGTAAACATCACCATAAGGAGATGCAGTGCATTAAACCCTGCAACATTTCTCCCAGGTGTGCCTGGTCAGGCACAAAGGGTGGAAGGTGAGAGTGATGGGGAAGGAGGATTTAATGCAAAGGAAGATGCACATGATTGTATGGAATATTTGACCCAAAATTTTACCGCAAGGCCTGACATCAGTGACAATCCACTGGAAGATGCAGAACTCACGTTCTACACGGACGGTAGTTGTCACAGACAGTCAGACTCGGGAGACTTGTGTACTGGATACGCAGTCGTAGATGACCAAGACACCATAGAAGCGGAACCGCTAGGCCCACCTCACTCAGCCCAGGTTGCTGAACTGGTCGCCCTAACCAGAGCATGTGAATTGGCTAAGGGTAAGTCTGCCAATATCTACACCGATTCTAGATACGCGTTCGGGGTAGTACATGATTTCGGAGCGCTATGGCGTCTCAGAAATTTCATGACGGCAGCTGGTACACCGATAGCGCATGCAGCTCACATAAAAAGGCTTCTAACAGCGATACAGGAACCCGACAGAGTGGCTGTTATCAAGTGTAAAGCACATACATATAGCCAAGACCCAGTATCCCTTGGTAACAGCCGAGCAGACGAAGCCGCAAAGCTTGCAGCTGCTACCCCCACACGGACAGACACCACACAGTTGATGGTATTTAATACCATCAACACACAGAAGTTGTGTGAGATGCAGAATTTGTGTTCCACACAGGAAAGAGCAGTCTGGAAGGCAAAGGGATATGGCCAGGAGTCCTCAGGGCTCTGGACGGATGGACATGGTAAACCAGTGGCCCCCAGGGCATACCTTCCATGTCTGGCTGAAGCAGCTCACGGGCTGACTCATCTAGGCAAGGAGGGGATGTGCAAATTGGTAAGAGCATACTGGTGCGCCCCAGGATTCTCCTCTCATGCGAGTAAAAGAGCAATGTCATGCCTTACCTGTCTGAGAAAGAATATTGGAAAGGCAATACCTACAGAACCATCCCATATCCCACCTGCCGGCGGCCCTTTTCAAGTAATACAAATTGACTTCATTCAATTACCCCCATGTCGAAATTTGAAATATGTACTTGTTTGTATAGATGTTTTCTCGAATTGGGTCGAAGCTTTCCCAGCAGCTACAAATACCGCTATGTTTACAGCTAAGAAAATTGTGCAGGAATTTGTATGTAGATATGGTATCCCTAGAATCATTGAAAGTGATAGGGGTACCCATTTTACAGGTGATGTCTTTCAAGGAATGTGTAAGTTGATGGGAATTGATAGCAAGCTGCACACTCCGTACCGTCCACAGGCGAGTGCGAAGGTCGAAAGAGTGAACAGCACTATTAAAAATAAATTGAGTAAAGTAATGGCAGAGACAGGATTGACGTGGCCAGAAGCTTTACCCATTGTTTTGTATAGCATCAGAACCACTCCCAGGTCCCCTCTTAATCTGTCTCCTTTTGAAATTCTGTTTGGTCGACAACCGCATGTCATGATTAACCCTCAGGATGATTTGAAATGTAACAATGAAGTAACTGTAAAATACTTGATTAACATGAGTAAGCAGTTGAGGAATCAAAATGATAATCTGAAGTTGGTGATTCCTGATTTACCAGATAGTAATTGTCATGACATTGAACCTGGGGATTATGTAATGATACGAAATTTTCTACGCTCAGGTTGTCTTATTGATAGATGGGAAGGACCATACCAGGTCTTATTGACCAGCACCACAGCATTGAAGGTTGCTGAGAAAGAGACTTGGGTCCATTCATCCCACTGCAAAAAGGTTGCTGATCCCGAGAAGTCCCGTGATAAGGAACAGACGGTAGAGGTTGTATCACTGGAGTGTCTGTTCCAGGAGGACTGAGGCGGCACCTGAGCCTTGAAGATCGAAAGCAGCTGTCGACTCCCCTCTCCCTTTTATTGTTTTCTCCACTTCCCATCCCCTCTCCCTTAAAAAAAATTTTTTTCCCCCTTCTCATTCTTCTCTATTTCCTCCTCAAAGATGGACTTGCCCCAAGAGACTGTGATCCGGATTTTGATGTTGACCATGATGTTGACCAGAGCAGTCTGTTCCGGCGAGAGTACCATAGAGGTCGAGAGAGGTTCTGGAATGGGTTCCGATTATGATGATGGAGGCGTAGTTTTCCAAGATCAACCAAACCAACAAGCAAAGGCGAGTATCAGAAAACGATCCGATAGAAGAAATTGTGATGGATTGTTAGCTGAAGAAAATTGTATCTGTAGGCTCTGTGATAATCTGGTTGAAGATGGATGCATAAAGAAATGCCAATCTAGTTTTAATATCCATATGGACCGGCATCCATTGAGTGACTATCACTCTCTAGTGGGTAATGTGTTAAACAAGACCGATTGTTGGGTATGCTCTCAAGTACCTCAGGGTCACAGTAAATCAGGGCTAGTACCATTTCCTTTAACGTTAGGGGAGGTACTTGAGCTAAGTGGTGGGAGACCGGTGGACCGGAGGTTTAACATCTCCAGCCCTCCTAGTTTGAAGCTCCACCAATACCATGTGGATAGGTCCCTCTTATGTTTTAACATCTCCAATCCCAGAAAACCGGGAAATTGGGAAGTGTCATGGAGCAACCTTACCATGACCTTTTCACACAGAGCAGATAGAATGCCTACAGATACAGAGCTCGTACGCCACATAGCCAGTAGAGGAAAATCTTTCCGGTATCGATATACCTTAGGAAATAGGATTACTAGAGTTGGAGAGGTATCACCAGGATACTGTGCACATATCGTACAAACCGATACGTGCATTAGGCAGATGGAAGAATTAGGGTCAGGAGATTTCACCTGGAAGGTTTGTAACATGGTCATGTCCTTCTCCGTCCCTTATGTTCTCCCCGATGATGCATATTTCATATGCGGGAGAAAGGCGTACAAGTGGCTTGCCCCAAACTCTGAAGGATTGTGTTATATTGGAAAAGTATTGCCTGAAGTGATGACTGTTACACATGACAAAATGAAGGACATACACCGTGGTGCCCAAGCTCCTTATACTCACACTCATTACGAGCACCGAGTTAAAAGACAACTGTCAGAAAGGTTAGAGCATCCGGCCTCTGATCTTATCCATGAATCCACCGGGATTCAGGTTCTGGTAGCGTTAGATTTCACTCGTACCGCTCGGGGAGTGATGAATTATAGATACATTTCCGCACTCGCCAATTTGTTAGATAATATCACTGAAATGTATGATGACACGTTTAGATACACTGGAAGAGAACTTCAAGCTTACAAAACAGAACTAGTTCAGCATAGGATGGTTCTTAATTATCTTACAGCAGTAACAGGCGGATATTGTGTTACATTGGCAACACAGTACGGCATAAAGTGTTGCACGTATATCACAAATAGCACCGAGGATCCGGTAGAGGTCATAGACCAAAAGATGGACGATATTCTGCAATTAAAGTGGGAATTTCGTCGAAAACACAATCTCACCCTTGCTGCTGTAGGTAATGAGCTGACTAGTTGGGTGTCATGGTTGAACCCGCGAAATTGGTTCTCCGGTTTAGGAGACTGGGCTCAAGGAGTCATAATGGATGTTGGAAAGTTTCTACTATGTATCTTGGGTGTCATTATATCGATTGGATTGATATTTAGATGCGGGCAGGCTTTAATGAGGTGCAAACAAAGTACAAAAGTGATGAGCTTGAGGAGCGAGGAAACTGTAATTAACCTGGATTTGATTTATGACCCAATGATAGAAACCAGAATGTGATGAAAATGCGATTATACGGTCCGTTTCTTTCACCTGTTTTTCTGCTTTTCTCCAAGATACAAAGACCCCCTTGGACGAGGAAGTTGACGAGACGCTATACAGACAACAGACAAGCACCAAAGAAGAAGATTTGACAACTTTAAATATGGACACTTGATGAACTTTGCCATGGATCCCCAGTTTCCCTAGTATTTTTAAACTCACGCTAGCCCAACATTTTTTGTAAATCTGATGGCTCAGACAAAGCTATTTGCTCATGCCCAAGGAGCAATACAGCGCAAAGAAGACGACTCTCAACAGATACCGAACACAACTTCAACGACAGATGTACATTTCCCTGACATAGAATATCATTGCATTTTTTCGTAAGTGTTCTTTATCTTCATCTCTACAACCCCCAGGTAACGACACACATAGACGATAGGGAATACAGGCACAGATAGCAGCAACCACATACCTCCCCCATTCATGTATCATCAACTAAAATGTGCATCCCCATTTTGTTACAACCACAGCCGAAATGAGCTCGGTAGAGTTTGACAGCCCATCCACAGACCTGTACCACAGGATAAGAAGGAATTCAAATGTATACTTCGCAATACCTCGAAGCTTGATTTACCACACGTACGGCACGATGATACATGACCCTCCAAACATGGACTCATACACACATGCTCCTACTTTCTCACTAGGTCATACCCTTTTCACACCTACTCCTCTCTTCTTCCTTACCCAACCATGGAAATCAATTAACCCCTGACTTACATTTTTCTCCTTAAATGTTTCGTGGCAGTTATTATTGACTGCCAAAGGGTGGACTGTCAAAGTCAGAAAAATGTCTCAATGCACGTTGCCATATTTGCACCGCACACTGGTCCGCGCTGCGCGTGCGTACGCTCTCCCGTGGAGGCGCATACCCGCAATAGCGTGCACTCGCAGGCGCGGTATGCGTATTTACGGTAGAGTTTATGTGGTCGTAGCGTGCGACTCATTCGTTACATATTTTCACAATTAATGTAGTTTATAGATCATGGTCCCTTTGATAGATTCTGAAAGTTTGGTTAAAATACAATGTCCCAGAGCTGAGGAATCCCTCTTTATATCGTACGAAGGGTCTAACAGGAATCATACAGCAGTGTTTGGTACCCATCGGAAGAGTATTTAATTAGCAATATTCCGGTGTTGGTTTGGAGCGTATTAATCGCTCGTGCGAATAGTTATGGACATAAGAAGTTTATGTCCATTTCTATTATTTACACATACTCAGGTATGCGGCGGGAAACCCAGTTTCCCACCCACCTGAGCTGTTGGAAATCGTCACAGCCCACCTGTATGAATCACCCTATGACCTTTTGTTATGATGCAGGGCCGAATTCCTTCGGCCAATGGACAATGGGATTGTAGGACCATGAGATTGCATTGTGTGTGGGGCATAAATAGGCAGGCCGACCACATCCAGCTCTCACTCTCTCATCAACGGTTATCTGCTGATAGCCGGGAGCTGGATATCGAGGCGCAGGCGATCATACCCTTTGTGCGTAAGTTTCTCTCCGTAATCATTGTCTTTCTGTGAGCCAATTTCTCTCATCTCTCTCTCTCTCTCTCTCTCTCCCTGTTCTGTTCTCTCATATCTCCCCTAGACTAGGCTAGTATTGTATTGTATTAGATAGTATTGTATTGTATTGCATTTAGGTCAGTGTAGTATTGTCTTTTTGTATTTATTGTTTAGTTCTGTGGTTAGGAAGTCTCTGTTATATTGTAGTGTATCATTTGTACTGTTATCCCCTTTTTCAAGTATATTAGATATAATACAGTTAATAGGCTTTGGAACCTAAACCAGTATCTGTGTATTTTCTATAGTGTTAAGTGTTCACTTGAGCGTCGGTGACGCTCAAGCAGCTTTGTAGTTAGTCAGGTTACACAAGGTTGCATTTACACCCTGTACTCACATTAAGGTATTTCAGTGTATTTCATTGGTATAAGGTTTTAACATAAAGGTATAGTGTTGTGAGCGTCTGCATCGCTGGTGACCTCCTCGTGGTCTCGAGCGTACGCTACGCTACAGCGAATCATTCCCCTAGACATAGCCAATAACGTGTCCTGTGATCACTGGGCCGTGAGCGAACGTGACGCTTGAGCGTCTCGCCTACGGCTGAGCGATCGCTACGCCAATAGCGTACCATTACGGTACTTCTTAAGCAAACAGCGTACAGTGTTCTTAGCTTCATAAAGGGTTGTTTATACGACAAAGGAATTTAGCATTGTCAAAAGCTACACAGTACTGGCTAACTTTCATGAACTGACTAACCAACAAAGATTCAGCAGCATCTGCTTACCCTGAAAAGAGGCCTTATAAAGCAGGTGCTGTCCACGCCCCACTCAGACCTCACAGACTGTGAGCACAAAAACCAGCACCGGATCCCCTGCCGTGCACAGAGCCTATAACCACTGCACAGCAAAAGACCCGAACCGGAGTATCAGCTGCGCTCAGGTTACTCCACTAGCACTTGTCTCCCGGTTGCCATGACGACGTGGCAGCACAGGGCAGGAGACCCTAACAGTACCCCCCCTCTGACGAGGGGTCAAAGAACCCCTACCACCGGGTTTATCGGGGAACTGCGAGAAGAAAGAGCGTATCAGTCTGGGGGCATGAAGATCACAACTGCGCACCCACGACCGCTCCTCCGGGCCATACCCCTTCCAGTGCACCAAAAATGACAGCCGACCCCGAACCACCTTGGAGTCAAGAATCCTTTCAACAACAAACTCCCTCTGGCCACGTATCAGAAGAGGGGAAGGTCTTCCACTGGAAGAAGGATTACTAATCGCCCGTTTTAAAAGGGAACAATGAAATGTTTTATTGATACCCAAAGAACGGGGCAGATCTAACTGAAATGCCACCGGATTGATAACCCTGGTGATCTTATAAGGGCCGATGAACCGGGGCCCTAACTTATGAGATGGCTGTCTCAACTTCAAATTCTTGGTAGACAACCAGACGAAGTCTCCTAATTTGAAGCTGCAGGGTCTTTTCCGCTTATCAAAAACCCTTTTGGTCACTAATGACACAGACACAAGGGCTTTCTTCACTTTCCGCCAAATACCTCTAAGGACCGAAACCACAGAGGAACCACCAGGCGTGGAGTCCAGGGGGTCAAAAGAATTGGCCTTAGGATGATGCCCATACACACAAAGGAAGGGAGAGATCCCTGTAGCAGAGTGAGCCGCGTTGTTATAGGCAAACTCCGCCATGGACAGATGAGCAACCCAGTCAGTCTGACACTTGGAGACATAACACCTGAGGAACTGCTCCAAGGACTGGTTCACCCTTTCAGTCTGCCCATTAGACTGCGGATGGTAGCCTGACGACAAGCTGACAGAAATCTGGAGATCGGAACAAAATGCCCTCCAGAATTTGGCCACAAACTGGGATCCGCGGTCAGAGACCACATCAAGTGGCAACCCGTGGAGACGCACAACATGCAGCATAAATAATTCAGACAGGCGTCTGGCTGATGGCAGCCCAACCAGTGGAACGAAGTGCGCCATCTTCGAAAACCTGTCAACGACAACCCAGATGGCTGTCATCCCCGAGGATTTGGGCAAGTCCACCACAAAATCCATTGAAATGTGGGTCCATGGCTTAGATGGGATAGAGAGTGGATGTAATGGGCCAACAGGAACCCCTCTAGGAGTCTTATTTCGGGCACAGATGTCACATGCCCGAACCCACTGATCCACATCCTTAGCCACCGAGGGCCACCACACCGTCCTAGATAGCAACTCCCGAGTTCTGGCAATACCCGGGTGACCTGCCGACTTCTTGGCATGGAATTCCAGGAACACTCGCTGTCTTAACCTAGGAGGCACAAACAAAAGACCTACCGGAAGGTCTGGAGGAGCCTGCTCCTGTGCTCTAAGGACTAATGATAAGAGGTCCTGGGTAATGCCCACTTTAATACATGATGGGGAAACAATGGGCAACGGCTCCTCGGTGGTCTCCTGGATTGGAGCAAAACTCCGCGAGAGCGCATCAGCCTTGATGTTTTTTGACCCAGGGCGATATGTTATCAAAAAATTAAAGCGAGCAAAAAACAAAGCCCATCGTGCCTGCCTGGCATTGAGACGCTTCGCTGACTCTAAATATGCCAGATTCTTATGGTCAGTGAGAATTGAGACCACAAACTTAGCCCCCTCAAGCCAGTGTCTCCACTCCTCGAGTGCATCCTTAATAGCCAACAATTCCCGGTTACCCACGTCATAATTCATCTCGGCAGGCGAAAATTTACGGGAAAAGTAAGCACAGGGATGAAGGCGATTATCAGACACTCCCATCTGAGAAAGCACTGCCCCAATACCCATCTCAGAGGCATCCACCTCCACCACAAAAGGACGCTCTGGATCTGGGTGTCGCAGCACCTTGGCCGAAACAAATGCCCTTTTGAGACGGGCAAAAGCCGCTTTAGCCTCACAAGACCAGTGAGCAACATCCGCCCCTTTCTTAGTGAGTGCCACCAAGGGCGCCACTATAGACGAAAATCCAGCGATAAATCATCTATAAAAATTCGCAAAGCCCAGGAAAAGCTGAAGCGCCTTCAAACTAGTGGGCTGCACCCAATCCAGGACTGCCTGTACCTTGGAACCCTCCATTTGGAAACCTTCTGGGGAGATAATATATCCTAGAAATGCGATTTGCTGAACTTCAAATTCGCACTTCTCCAGCTTCGCCCCAAGCCGGTGGTCTCTGAGTTTCT
This sequence comes from Pseudophryne corroboree, assembly GCF_028390025.1. Lineage (NCBI taxonomy): Eukaryota > Metazoa > Chordata > Amphibia > Anura > Myobatrachidae > Pseudophryne > Pseudophryne corroboree. The sequence goes on from NC_086446.1 coordinate 126,285,097, forward strand.
GGAGGACTAAGCGTACATGCTTCCGATGTTCCTCCAGGGAATGGGAGAAGATTAGGATGTCATCTAAGTATACAACTAAGAATCTATCCAAATATTCCCTGAGCACATCATTCATGAAATCCTGGAAGACTGCCGGGGCATTACAGAGGCCAAAAGGCATCACCAAATATTCATAATGCCCTGAGTGGGTATTAAAGGCAGTCTTCCATTCATCCCCCTCTCTTATTCGGATTAGATTGTACGCACCGCGTAGGTCAATCTTAGAAAAAATGGTGGCAGTACGAAGCTGGTCAAACAAGACCGAAATGAGAGGCAGTGGGTATGAGTTTTTAATCGTGATACGGTTCAATTCCCTGAAGTCGATGCAGGGTCGCAACGAACCGTCCTTTTTACCCACGAAGAAGAACCCCGACCCAACTGGAGACTGTGAAGGTCTGATAAATCCCTTAGCCAAGTTCTCCTGAATGTACTCTGCCATAGCCTGAGTCTCAGGACGTGACAGGGAGTACAACCTGCTCTTGGGAAGCTTAGCATTTGGCAACAAATCAATGGCACAGTCATAGGGGCGATGGGGAGGTAGTACCTCTGCAACTTTTTTGGAGAACACATCCGCAAAATCTGCATAACACCCTGGCAATCCTGGCAAACTTAGCTGCGAGAGCCTGACTGGAAGGCTCAAGCAACTCCTGAAACAATCAGTACCCCAACTAAGAATCTCCCCAGAGACCCAGTCAAATTGAGGATTGTGGGCCCTTAACCAGGGTAACCCCAACACCAATGGGGCAAAAGTACAGACAGTCACATAAAAGGACAATTTTTCAGAGTGTGTGGCTCCAATAAACAAAGAAATCTGGCTAGTGCAAGAGGTAATTTTACCTTGGGATAATGGTTCCCCGTTTAACCCACAAATCTCAATTTCCGATGCCAAGGGTACTAAGGGAACAGAGTGTTTCAGGGCGAATTGGCGGTCCATAAAAACCCCGTCGGCCCCACTGTCCACAAAGGCCTCAGTCTTGACAGTTTGACCGAGGATCTTCAAGGTCACCAGAATGATAAAAGTCTTCTTGGGAAATTCTGACTTCTGGCCTGACAGGATATTTCCCATCACCCTCAGGCCCTGAAGTTTTCCGGCTTTTCTGGGCATGATACTACCACATGACCTTTATTCCCACAGTACAAACACAACCCCTGCTGTCTCCTCCGCGTCTTCTCACGCGAGGAGAGGCGGGTAGCCCCAATCTGCATAGGCTCCTCAGAAAATTCCTCAGAGTCTGAGGTTTCCTTGGGAAGGAAGGAAATCTCAGTCTCCCTTTCAAGCCTACGCTCTCTCAGCCGTCTATCCACCCGGATGGATAACTGCATGAGCTGATCCAAGCTATCAGGCAAGGGATATTGTACCAGTTGGTCCTTTATCTGGTTAGAAAGACCTCTTCGGTACTGGTGTCTCAGGGCTGGGTCATTCCACTGGGTATCATGGGCCAACCTCCGAAACTCCGTACAGTAAACCTCAACTGGCCTTCGCCCTTGCTTAAGGATCGAAATCTGAGCCTCGGCTGAGGCCGTCTTGTCAGGGTCATCATACAACATGCCCAGTGCCGTAAAAAAAGCATCAACACTTTTAAGCGACGGACAGTCAGGCTGCAACCCATATGCCCAGACCTGTGGGTCTCCTTGTAGCAAGGAAATCACTATGCCCACCCGCTGAATCTCCGACCCAGAAGACTGAGGCCTAAGCCGAAAGTATAGCTTGCAGCTCTCCTTGAAACAAAAGAACTGCGAGCGATCTCCAGAAAAACGATCCGGGAGATTTACTTTCGGCTCCTTAACCCCTGCAGGTGCTGCTGCTGCGGGAGCTCCGCCAGCAGCCTGGGAGGTGTGCATTTTAATGGACAAATCATTAAATTGTCGAGTCAGGACCTGCACCTGATCGACCACCTGTTGCAACGTATTTTGAGGGGTATGCTCCATATTCCCACAAAATTTCAACAGGAGTATTAGGCTGCTGAATATGTTATGCACACCAGTGCCTGCAGGAAAGTACTGGTGTCAGAACTGTTATGCACTCCAGTGTCTGCAGGAATGTACTGGTGTTTGAACTGTTATGCAAAACAGATGGACTCACAGACAAACTGGGGGATATGACATAATGTACACAGAAGGTGATATGGTAACAAAATACACACAAAGTGAACAGAGAAGCCCAGAGGCTAAGGAACTGGGTATCTCCCTTGTATTAGAACTGCTCAGATGGAAAAGCAAGATGTTGTGTTTTAATACGTAGAGAACCCGAAATGCGGTTGCTAAGGGCAACAGCAAAACCCTAAAGGGTTATCAACGGGTGTGGCAGTAAACTCCTTGGTCAGAGATGGAATGATAGACACAAGGAGAATCTCCACAATCCTAATTCTCACTTGCAGTGCACAGGTTTTAGCTTACTGCCACTAAACTGACCCCTGACACCTAGCACAGTGAGACAGGATTAGACAGGCAAGTCTTAGAATACAGCCGCAAACTTGCTAAGTTCACAGAGTAGTAACAGAACCCCAGCAAGCTAAACGACTGACTCCAGTCTTACTGCTAGGTCTGGATTGGCAGAGTGTAATACCAAATCCCCAGGCCTATTTGCAGTAAGCAACAAACAAATACAAAGCTACACAGTACTGGCTAACTTTCATGAACTGACTAACCAACAAAGATTCAGCAGCATCTGCTTACCCTGAAAAGAGGCCTTATAAAGCAGGTGCTGTCCACGCCCCACTCAGACCTCACAGACTGTGAGCACAAAAACCAGCACCGGATCCCCTGCCGTGCACAGAGCCTATAACCACTGCACAGCAAAAGACCCGAACCGGAGTATCAGCTGCGCTCAGGTTACTCCACTAGCACTTGTCTCCCGGTTGCCATGACGACGTGGCAGCACAGGGCAGGAGACCCTAACAACTGGGCATTAGACACAGGGGTAACAGGTGACCCCTTGGAACCAGTTTCAGGCTCCGGCCTGTTGTTTGACTGGGCACTAGTTGTAGGGGCCACAAGGGACCCCCTGGCACCAGTTTCGGTCTCCAGCCTTTTGTTTTTTAGACTGGGCATTAGACATAGGGGTCGCAGGTGACCCCCTGGTACCAGTTTCGTACTCAGGCATGTGATTAGTTAGATTGGGCACTATACGTAGAGGTCGAAAGGGACCCCCTGGCACCAGTTTCAGGCTCCGGCCTTTTGTTTGTTAGATTGGGCACTATAGATCAGGGTCGCATGTGACCCCCTGGCACCAATTTCCTGCTCAGGCCTGTTGTTTGTTAGACTGGGCACTAGATGTAGGGGCCTAAGGCGACCCCCTGGCACCAGTTCCAAACCCCGGCCTGGTGTTTCTTAGACTGGGCACTGGACGTAGGGGTCGCAAGGGACCTCCTGGCACCAGTTTCGGTCTCCAGCCTTTTGTTTTTTAGACTTGGCCTTAGACATAGGGGTCGCAGGTGACTCCCTGGCACCAGTTTCGTACTCAGGCATGTGATTAGTTAGACTGGGCACTATATGTAGAGGTCGAAAGGGACCCCGTGGCACCAGTTTCGGGCTCCGGCCTGTTGTTTCTTAGACTAGGCACTAGACACAGGGGTCAAAGGTGACCCCCTTGCACCAGTTTCAGGCTCCGGCCTATTATTTGTTAGACTGGGCACCAGACGTAGGGGCCACAGAGGACCCCCTGGCACCTGTTTCAGGCTCCGGCCTGTTGTTTGTTAGACTGGGCATTAGACACAGGGGTAACAGGTGACCCCTTGGAACCAGTTTCAGGCTCCGGCCTGTTGTTTGACTGGGCACTAGTTGTAGGGGCCACAAGGGACCCCCTGGCACCAGTTTCGGTCTCCAGCCTTTTGTTTTTTAGACTGGGCATTAGACATAGGGGTCGCAGGTGACCCCCTGGTACCAGTTTCGTACTCAGGCATGTGATTAGTTAGACTGGGCACTATACGTAGAGGTCGAAAGGGACCCCCTGTCACCAGTTTCGGGCTCCGGCCTGTTGTTTGTTAGATTGGGCACTATAGATCAGGGTCGCATGTGACCCCCTGGCACCAATTTCCTGCTCAGGCCTGTTGTTTGTTAGACTGGGCACTAGATGTAGGGGCCTAAGGCGACCCCCTGGCACCAGTTCCAAACCCGGCCTGGTGTTTCTTAGACTGGGCACTGGACGTAGGGGTCGAGAGGGACCTCCTGGCACCAGTTTCGGTCTCCAGCCTTTTGTTTTTTAGACTTGGCCTTAGACATAGGGGTCGCAGGTGACTCCCTGGCACCAGTTTCGTACTCAGGCATGTGATTAGTTAGACTGGGCACTATACGTAGAGGTCGAAAGGGACCCCGTGGCACCAGTTTCGGGCTCCGACCTGTTGTTTCTTAGACTAGGCACTAGACACAGGGGTCACAGGTGACCCCCTTGCACCAGTTACAGGCTCCGGCCTATTATTTGTTAGACTGGGCACTAGACGTAGGGGCCACAAGGGACCCCCTGGAACCAGTTTCGGTCTCCAGCCTTTTGTTTTTTAGACTGGGCACTAGACATAGGGGTCGCAGGTGACTCCCTGGCACCAGTTTCGTACTCAGGCATGTGATGTCACGATCCGGGTATCTGGACGCCATTACTTACCCTTCAGATGCCTCCTAAGGCTGGCTCAGCGTTCCAGGACCGGATCCCGCTGTTCCTGAGTTTCCACATGCAGAATGTCAGAGTGGTGATTTCATCAGCCGCGGCCTCCGCTGTGCCCGCGTGGTTAAATGTGCGCTTGTCAGTCTGGCGTCTCCTGTCTCCTGTGGCCGGCGTCGCCATTACTGTTTCAATTCTCACATGGATTACAAACCAAACTTCCCTCCAAGTGTCTGCATGGGCGCAGCCATCTTGGATTTTGTCATCTGAGCATTTCCACCAATCTGCTGTCTGTATTGTTGATTTGCATAATTGCCTAGCCAACCCCTTCCTTGCTGCAGGTATAAGTAAGCTGTGCCTGAGCAAGGAAGGCGTCAGTGCTTTGGTTGTCTAACCTAGTTCCAGTTTGTCTCTCTCCTGTGGTTGTCTTCCAGGTTCCAGCTCCTGTCTCCAGACTTCTGCTATAGAGACCCGCACCAGCATTCCATCTGCGGTGTAGCCTGACTCTCCGATCCATTCTGGACTTTACCACTCTCCACCGGTATTATTATTTCACCGCTCTCAAACAATCACCTGCTTCCAGCCCAGCTTCCAGCAGTGTATAGCTTCTCTTAAAGGGCCGGTGTCCTTTTCTGCAGTTTACCACTCTCCACCGGTATTATTATTTCACCGCTCTCAAACTCCAAACTTCATTATTATTTCATCGCTCTCAAGTTCGTTTATTATTTAACTGGTTCCAGCCAGTATCCACTCCGTACCAACAACAGTCTGGTTCCAGCCAGTATCCACAGCAGCCGTTTTACCTTCAGCAGCCCAGCCTTTCCTGGAACATCAGCTGGTACGATCCTGGGTTCTCTCCATTGCTACAGTCAGGCCTGGTAAGGACTTTCCAACTAGAAGATTATAAGAACTGTCTCACACTACCAGTGCCTGTGGCCCTTGCCACCCTGTAGTACCCAGGAATTGTATTTATCCTCTGTTGACTTTTATGTTTCCTTTTACTGCTGCTGTGTTACGGAGTTTGTCATAATAAACATCATTGACTTTTATCCTGGTTGTCGTGGTCACGCCTTCGGGCAGTTATTCTACATGTTACTTACATGTCTAGGGGTCTGATACAACCTCCCAGGTTCCGTTACATCTCAGCCCCTACAACTGAGGCTGCCTCCCGTCAGCTCAGGCCCTCAGTTGTGACATGTGATTAGTGAGACTGGGCACTATACGTAGAGGTCGAAAGGGACCCCGTGGCACCAGTTTCGGGCTCCGGCCTGTTGTTTCTTAGACTAGGCACTAGACACAGGGGTCAAAGGTGACCCCCTTGCACCAGTTTCAGGCTCCGGCCTATTATTTGTTAGACTGGGCACCAGACGTAGGGGCCACAGAGGACCCCCTGGCACCTGTTTCAGGCTCCGGCCTGTTGTTTGTTAGACTGGGCATTAGACACAGGGGTAACAGGTGACCCCTTGGAACCAGTTTCAGGCTCCGGCCTGTTGTTTGACTGGGCACTAGTTGTAGGGGCCACAAGGGACCCCCTGGCACCAGTTTCGGTCTCCAACCTTTTGTTTTTTAGACTGGGCATTAGACATAGGGGTCGCAGGTGACCCCCTGGTACCAGTTTCGTACTCAGGCATGTGATTAGTTAGACTGGGCACTATACGTAGAGGTCGAAAGGGACCCCCTGTCACCAGTTTCGGGCTCCGGCCTGTTCTTTCTTAGACTAGGCACTAGACACAGGGGTCACAGGTGACCCCCTTGCACCAGTTTCAGGCTCCGGCCTGTTATTTGTTAGACTGGGAACTAGACGTAGGGGCCACAAGGGACCCCCTGGCACCAGTTTCAGGCTCCGGCCTGTTGTTTGTTAGACTGGGCACTAGACATAGGGGTCGCAGGTGACCACCTGGCACCAGTTTCGTACTCAGGTATGTGATTAGTTAGATTGGGCACTATACGTAGAGGTCGAAAGGGACCCCCTGGCACCAGTTTCAGGCTCCGGCCTTTTGTTTGTTAGATTGGGCACTATAGATCAGGGTCGCATGTGACCCCCTGGCACCAATTTCCTGCTCAGGCCTGTTGTTTGTTAGACTGGGCACTAGATGTAGGGGCCTAAGGCGACCCCCTGGCACCAGTTCCAAACCCCGGCCTGGTGTTTCTTAGACTGGGCACTGGACGTAGGGGTCGCAAGGGACCTCCTGGCACCAGTTTCGGTCTCCAGCCTTTTGTTTTTTAGACTTGGCCTTAGACATAGGGGTCGCAGGTGACTCCCTGGCACCAGTTTCGTACTCAGGCATGTGATTAGTTAGACTGGGCACTATATGTAGAGGTCGAAAGGGACCCCGTGGCACCAGTTTCGGGCTCCGGCCTGTTGTTTCTTAGACTAGGCACTAGACACAGGGGTCAAAGGTGACCCCCTTGCACCAGTTTCAGGCTCCGGCCTATTATTTGTTAGACTGGGCACCAGACGTAGGGGCCACAGAGGACCCCCTGGCACCTGTTTCAGGCTCCGGCCTGTTGTTTGTTAGACTGGGCATTAGACACAGGGGTAACAGGTGACCCCTTGGAACCAGTTTCAGGCTCCGGCCTGTTGTTTGACTGGGCACTAGTTGTAGGGGCCACAAGGGACCCCCTGGCACCAGTTTCGGTCTCCAGCCTTTTGTTTTTTAGACTGGGCATTAGACATAGGGGTCGCAGGTGACCCCCTGGTACCAGTTTCGTACTCAGGCATGTGATTAGTTAGACTGGGCACTATATGTAGAGGTCGAAAGGGACCCCCTGTCACCAGTTTCGGGCTCCGGCCTGTTCTTTCTTAGACTAGGCACTAGACACAGGGGTCACAGGTGACCCCCTTGCACCAGTTTCAGGCTCCGGCCTGTTATTTGTTAGACTGGGAACTAGACGTAGGGGCCACAAGGGACCCCCTGGCACCAGTTTCAGGCTCCGGCCTGTTGTTTGCTAGACTGGGCACTAGACATAGGGGTCGCAGGTGACCCCCTGGTACCAGTTTCGTACTCAGGCATGTGATTAGTTAGACTGGGCACTATACGTAGAGGTCGAAAGGGACCCCCTGTCACCAGTTTCGGGCTCCGGCCTGTTGTTTGTTAGATTGGGCACTATAGATCAGGGTCGCATGTGACCCCCTGGCACCAATTTCCTGCTCAGGCCTGTTGTTTGTTAGACTGGGCACTAGATGTAGGGGCCTAAGGCGACCCCCTGGCACCAGTTTCGGTCTCCAGCCTTTTGTTTTTTAGACTGGGCATTAGACATAGGGGTCGCAGGTGACCACCTGGCACCAGTTTCGTACTCAGGCATGTGATTAGTTAGATTGGGCACTATACGAAGAGGTCGAAAGGGACCCCCTGGCACCAGTTTCAGGCTCCGGCCTTTTGTTTGTTAGATTGGGCACAATAGAACAGGGTCGCATGTGACCCCCTGGCACCAATTTCCTGCTCAGGCCTGTTGTTTGTTAGACTGGGCACTAGATGTAGGGGCCTAAGGCGACCCCCTGGCACCAGTTCCAAACCCGGCCTGGTGTTTCTTAGACTGGGCACTGGACGTAGGGGTCGAGAGGGACCTCCTGGCACCAGTTTCGGTCTCCAGCCTTTTGTTTTTTAGACTTGGCCTTAGACATAGGGGTCGCAGGTGACTCCCTGGCACCAGTTTCGTACTCAGGCATGTGATTAGTTAGACTGGGCACTATACGTAGAGGTCGAAAGGGACCCCGTGGCACCAGTTTCGGGCTCCAGCCTGTTGTTTCTTAGACAAGGCACTAGACACAGGGGTCACAGGTGACCCCCTTGCACCAGTTACAGGCTCCGGCCTATTATTTGTTAGACTGGGCACTAGAAGTAGGGGCCACAAGGGACCCCCTGGAACCAGTTTCGGTCTCCAGCCTTTTGTTTTTTAGACTGGGCACTAGACATAGGGGTCGCAGGTGACTCCCTGGCACCAGTTTCGTACTCAGGCATGTGATTAGTGAGACTGGGCACTATACGTAGAGGTCGAAAGGGACCCCGTGGCACCAGTTTCGGGCTCCGGCCTGTTGTTTCTTAGACTAGGCACTAGACACAGGGGTCAAAGGGGACCCCCTTGCACCAGTTTCAGGCTCCGGCCTATTATTTGTTAGACTGGGCACCAGACGTAGGGGCCACAGAGGACCCCCTGGCACCTGTTTCAGGCTCCGGCCTGTTGTTTGTTAGACTGGGCATTAGACACAGGGGTAACAGGTGACCCCTTGGAACCAGTTTCAGGCTCCGGCCTGTTGTTTGACTGGGCACTAGTTGTAGGGGCCACAAGGGACCCCCTGGCACCAGTTTCGGTCTCCAGCCTTTTGTTTTTTAGACTGGGCATTAGACATAGGGGTCGCAGGTGACCCCCTGGTACCAGTTTCGTACTCAGGCATGTGATTAGTTAGACAGGGCACTATACGTAGAGGTCGAAAGGGACCCCCTGTCACCAGTTTCGGGCTCCGGCCTGTTCTTTCTTAGACTAGGCACTAGACACAGGGGTCACAGGTGACCCCCTTGCACCAGTTTCAGGCTCCGGCCTGTTATTTGTTAGACTGGGAACTAGACATAGGGGCCACAAGGGACCCCCTGGCACCAGTTTCAGGCTCTGGCCTGTTGTTTGCTAGACTGGGCACTAGACATAGGGGTCGCAGGTGACCACCTGGCACCAGTTTCGTACTCAGGCATGTGATTAGTTAGATTGGGCACTATACGTAGAGGTCGAAAGGGACCCCCTGGCACCAGTTTCAGGCTACGGCCTTTTGTTTGTTAGATTGGGCACTATAGATCAGGGTCGCATGTGACCCCCTGGCACCAATTTCCTGCTCAGGCCTGTTGTTTGTTAGACTGGGCACTAGATGTAGGGGCCTAAGGCGACCCCCTGGCACCAGTTTCGGTCTCCAGCCTTTTGTTTTTTAGACTGGGCATTAGACATAGGGGTCGCAGGTGACCACCTGGCACCAGTTTCGTACTCAGGCATGTGATTAGTTAGATTGGGCACTATACGAAGAGGTCGAAAGGGACCCCCTGGCACCAGTTTCAGGCTCCGGCCTTTTGTTTGTTAGATTGGGCACAATAGAACAGGGTCGCATGTGACCCCCTGGCACCAATTTCCTGCTCAGGCCTGTTGTTTGTTAGACTGGGCACTAGATGTAGGGGCCTAAGGCGACCCCCTGGCACCAGTTCCAAACCCGGCCTGGTGTTTCTTAGACTGGGCACTGGACGTAGGGGTCGAGAGGGACCTCCTGGCACCAGTTTCGGTCTCCAGCCTTTTGTTTTTTAGACTTGGCCTTAGACATAGGGGTCGCAGGTGACTCCCTGGCACCAGTTTCGTACTCAGGCATGTGATTAGTTAGACTGGGCACTATACGTAGAGGTCGAAAGGGACCCCGTGGCACCAGTTTCGGGCTCCGGCCTGTTGTTTCTTAGACTAGGCACTAGACACAGGGGTCACAGGTGACCCCCTTGCACCAGTTACAGGCTCCGGCCTATCAGTTGTTAGACTGGGCACTAGACGTAGGGGCCACAAGGGACCCCCTGGAACCAGTTTCGGTCTCCAGCCTTTTGTTTTTTAGACTGGGCACTAGACATAGGGGTCGCAGGTGACCCCCTGGCACCAGTTTCGTACTCAGGCATGTGATTAATTAGACTGGGCACTATAAGTAGAGGTCGAAAGGGACCCCCTGGCACCAGTTTCGGGCTCCTGCCTGTTGTTTCTTAGACTAGGCACTAGACAAAGGGGTCACAGGTGACCCCCTTACACCAGTTTCAGGCTCCGGCCTATTATTTGTTAGACTGGGCACTAGACGTAATGCCCACAAGGGACCCCCTGGCACCAGTTTCAGTCTCCAGCCTTTTGTTTTTTAGACTGGGCACTAGACATAGGGGTCGCAGGTGACCCCCTGGCACCAGTTTCGTACTCAGGCATGTTGTTAGATAGACTGGGCACTATACGTAGAGGTCAAAAGTGACCCCCTGGCACCAGTTTCAGGCTCCGCCTTTTGTTTGTTAGATTGGGCACTACACATCAGTGTCGCAGGTGTCCCACTGGCACCAATTTCCTGCTCAGGCCTGTTGTTTGTTGGACTGGGAACTAGATGTAGGGGTCACAAGGGACCCCCTGGCACCAGTTTCAGGCTCCAGCCTATTGTTCGTTAGACTGGGCACTCGTTGTAGCGGCGACAAGGGACTCCCTGGCACCAGTTTCGGTCTCCATCCTTTTGTTTCTTAGACTGGGCACTAGACACAGGGGTCGCAGGTGACCCCCTTGCACCAGTTTCAGGCTTTGGCCTATTATTTTTTAGACTGGGCACTAGACGTAGAGGCAACAAGGGACCCCCTGGAACCAGTTTCGGTCTCCAGACTTTTGTTTTTTAGACTGGGCACTAGACATAGGGGTCGCAGGTGACCCCCTGGCACCAGTTTCAGGCTTTGGCCTATTATTTTTTAGACTGGGCACTAGACGTAGAGGCAACAAGGGACCCCCTGGCACCAGTTTCAGGCTCAGGCCTGTTGTTTGTTAGACTGGGCTTTAGACGCAGGGGTAACAGGTGACCCCTTGGAACCAGTTTCAGGCTCCGGCCTGTTGTTTGTTAGACTGGGCACTAGTTGTAGGGGCCGCAGGTGGCCCCCTGGCCCCAGTTTCGGGCTCTGGTCTGTTGTTTCTTAGACTGGGCACTAGACATAGGGGCCGCAGGTGACCCCCTGGCACCAGTTTCGTACTCAGGCATGTTGTTAGTTAGACTGGGCACTATACGTAGAGGTCGAAAGGGACCCCCTGGCACCAGTTTCAGGTTCCGGCCTTCTGTTTGTTAGATTGGGGCACTAGAGATCAGGGTCGCATGTGACCCCCTGGCACCAATTTCCTGCTCAGGTTTGTTGTTTGTTAGACTGGGCACTAGATGTAGGGGCCTAAGGTGACCCCCTGGCACCAGTTCCAAACTCCGGCCTGGTGTTTCTTAGACTGGGCACTGGACGTAGGGGTCGCAAGGGACCTCCTGGCACCAGTTTCAGGCTCCGGCCTGTTGTTTGTTAGACCGGGCTCTAGACGCAGGGGTCGCAGGTGACCCCTTGGCACCAGTTTTGGGCCCGACCTGTTGTTTCTTAGACTGGGCACTAGACACAGAGGTCACAGGTGACCCTCTTGCACCAGTTTCAGGCTCTGGCCTATTATTTGTTAGACTGGGCACCAGACGTAGGGGCCACAGAGGACCCACTGGCACCTGTTTCAGGCTCCGGCCTGTTGTTTGTTAGACTGGGCATTAGACACAGGGGTAACAGGTGACCCCTTGGAACCAGTTTCAGGCTCCGGCCTGTTGTATGACTGGGCACAAGTTGTAGGGGCCACAAGGGACCCCCTGGCACCAGTTTTGGTCTCCAGCCTTTTGTTTTTTAGACTGGGCATTAGACATAGGGGTCGCAGGTGACCCCCTGGCACCAGTTTCGTACTCAGGCATGTGATTATTTAGACTGGGCACTATACGTAGAGGTCGAAAGGGACCCCCTGGCACCAGTTTCGGGCTCCGGCCTGTTCTTTCTTAGACTAGGCACTAGACACAGGGGTCACAGGTGACCCCCTTGCACCAGTTTCAGGCTCCGGCCTGTTATTTGTTAGACTGGGCACTAGACGTAGGGGCCACAAGGGACCCCCTGGCACCAGTTTCAGGCTCCGGCCTGTTGTTTGTTAAACTGGGCACTAGACATAGGGGTCGCAGGTGACAACCTGGCTACAGTTTCGTACTCAGGCATGTGATTAGTTAGACTGGGCACTATACGTAGAGGTCGAAAGGGACCCCCTGGCACCAGTTTCAGGCTCCAGCCTTTTGTTTGTTAGATTGTGCACTAGAGATCAGGGTCGCATGTGACCCCCTGGCACCAATTTCCTGCTCAGGCCTGTTGTTTGTTAGACTGGGAACTAGATGTAGGGGTCACAAGGGACCCCCTGGCACCAGTTTCAGGCTCCAGCCTATTGTTTGTTAGACTGGGCACTCGTTGTAGCGGCGACAAGGGACTCCCTGGCACCAGTTTCGGTCTCCAACCTTTTGTTTCTTAGACTGGGCACTAGACACAGGGGTCGCAGGTGACCCCCTTGCACCAGTTTCAGGCTTTGGCCTATTATTTTTTAGACTCAGCACTAGACGTAGAGGCAACAAGGGACCCCCTGGCACCAGTTTCAGGCTTCGGCCTGTTGTTTGTTAGACTGGGCTTTAGACGCAGGGGTAACAGGTGACCCCTTGGAACCAGTTTCAGGCTCCGACCTGTTGTTTGTTAGACTGGGCACTAGTTGTAGGGGCCGCAGGTGGCCCCCTGGCCCCAGTTTCGGGCTCTGGTCTGTTGTTTCTTAGACTGGGCACTAGACATAGGGGCCGCAGGTGACCCCCTGGCACCAGTTTCGTACTCAGGCATGTTGTTAGTTAGACTGGGCACTATACGTAGAGGTCGAAAGGGACCCCCTGGCACCAGTTTCAGGTTCCGGCCTTCTGTTTGTTAGATTGGGGCACTAGAGATCAGGGTCGCATGTGACCTCCTGGCACCAATTTCCTGCTCAGGTTTGTTGTTTGTTAGACTGGGCACTAGATGTAGGGGCCTAAGGTGACCTCCTGGCACCAGTTCCAAACCCCGGCCTGGTGTTTCTTAGACTGGGCACTGGACGTAGGGGTCGCAAGGGACCTCCTGGCACCAGTTTCAGGCTCCGGACTGTTGTTTGTTAGACCGGGCTCTAGACGCAGGGGTCGCAGGTGACCCCTTGGCACCAGTTTTGGGCCCGACCTGTTGTTTCTTAGACTGGGCACTAGACACAGAGGTCACAGGTGACCCCCTTGCACCAGTTTCAGGCTCCGGCCTATTATTTGTTAGACTGGGCACCAGACGTAGGGGCCACAGAGGACCCCCTGGCACCTGTTTCAGGCTCCGGCCTGTTGTTTGTTAGACTGGGCATTAGACACAGGGGTAACAGGTGACCCCTTGGAACCAGTTTCAGGCTCCGGCCTGTTGTTTGACTGGGCACTAGTTGTAGGGGCCACAAGGGACTCCCTGGCACCAGTTTCGGTCTCCAGCCTTTTGTTTTTTAGACTGGGCATTAGACATAGGGGTCGCAGGTGACCCCCTGGCACCAGTTTCGTACTCAGGCATGTGATTAGTTAGACTGGGCACTAGACGTAATGCCCACAAGGGACCCCCTGGCACCAGTTTCAGTCTCCAGCCTTTTGTTTTTTAGACTGGGCACTAGACATAGGGGTCGCAGGTGACCCCCTGGCACCAGTTTCGTACTCAGGCATGTTGTTAGATAGACTGGGCACTATACGTAGAGGTCAAAAGTGACCCCCTGGCACCAGTTTCAGGCTCCGCCTTTTGTTTGTTAGATTGGGCACTACACATCAGTGTCGCAGGTGTCCCACTGGCACCAATTTCCTGCTCAGGCCTGTTGTTTGTTGGACTGGGAACTAGATGTAGGGGTCACAAGGGACCTCCTGGCACCAGTTTCAGGCTCCAGCCTATTGTTCGTTAGACTGGGCACTCGTTGTAGCGGCGACAAGGGACTCCCTGGCACCAGTTTCTGTCTCCATCCTTTTGTTTCTTAGACTGGGCACTAGACACAGGGGTCGCAGGTGACCCCTTTGCACCAGTTTCAGGCTTTGGCCTATTATTTTTTAGACTGGGCACTAGACGTAGAGGCAACAAGGGACCCCCTGGAACCAGTTTCGGTCTCCAGACTTTTGTTTTTTAGACTGGGCACTAGACATAGGGGTCGCAGGTGACCCCCTGGCACCAGTTTCGTACTCAGGCATGTGATTAGTTAGACTGGGCACTATACATAGAGGTCGAAAGGGACCCCCTGGCACCAGTTTCGGGCTCCGGCCTGTTCTTTCTTAGACTAGGCACTAGACACAGGGGTCACAGGTGACCACCTTGCACCAGTTTCAGGCTCCGGCCTGTTATTTGTTAGACTGGGCACTAGACGTAGGGCCAGAAGGGACCCCCTGGCACCAGTTTCAGGCTCCGGCCTGGTGTTTGTTAGACTGGGCACTAGACATAGGGGTCGCAGGTGACAAGCTGGCACCAGTTTCGTACTCAGGCATGTGATTAGTTAGACTGGGCACTATACGTAGAGGTCGAAAGGGACCCCCTGGCACCAGTTTCAGGCTCCGGCCTTTTTTTTGTTAGATTGGGCACTAGAGATCAGGGTCGCATGTGACCCCCTGGCACCAAGTTCCTGCTCAGGCCTGTTGTTTGTTAGACTGGGAACTAGATGTAGGGGTCACAAGGGACCCCCTGGCACCAGTTTCAGGCTCCAGCCTATTGTTTGTTAGACTGGGCACTCGTTGTAGCGGCGACAAGGGACTCCCTGGCACCAGTTTCGGTCTCCATCCTTTTGTTTCTTAGACTGGGCACTAGACACTGGGGTCGCAGGTGACCCCCTTGCACCAGTTTCAGGCTTTGGCCTATTATTTTTTAGACTGGGCACTAGACGTAGAGGTAATAAGGGACCCCCTGGCACCAGTTTCAGGCTCCGGCCTGTTGTTTGTTAGACTGGGCTTTAGACGCAGGGGTAACAGGTGACCCCTTGGAACCAGTTTCAGGCTCCGGCCTGTTGTTTATTAGACTGGGCACTAGTTGTAGGGGCCGCAGGTGGCCCCCTGGCCCCAGTTTCGGGCTCTGGTCTGTTGTTTCTTAGACTGGGCACTAGACATAGGGGCCGCAGGTGACCCCCTGGCACCAGTTTCGTACTCAGGCATGTTGTTAGTTAGACTGGGCACTATACGTAGAGGTCGAAAGGGACCCCCTGGCACCAGTTTCAGGTTCCGGCCTTCTGTTTGTTAGATTGGGGCACTAGAGATCAGGGTCGCATGTGACCCCCTGGCACCAATTTCCTGCTCAGGTTTGTTGTTTGTTAGACTGGGCACTAGATGTAGGGGCCTAAGGTGACCCCCTGGCACCAGTTCCAAACCCCGGCCTGGTGTTTCTTAGACTGGGCACTGGACGTAGGGGTCGCAAGGAACCTCCTGGCACCAGTTTCAGGCTCCGGCCTGTTGTTTGTTAGACCGGGCTCTAGACGCAGGGGTCGCAGGTGACCCCTTGGCACCAGTTTTGGTCCGACCTGTTGTTTCTTAGACCGGGCACTAGACACAGAGGTCACAGGTGACCCCCTTGCACCAGTTTCAGGCTCCGGCCTATTATTTGTTAGACTGGGCACCAGACGTAGGGGCCACAGAGGATCCCCTGGCACCTGTTTCAGGCTCCGGCCTGTTGTTTGTTAGACTGGGCATTAGACACAGGGGTAACAGGTGACCCCTTGGAACCAGTTTCAGGCTCCGGCCTGTTGTTTGACTGGGCACTAGTTGTAGGGGCCACAAGGGACCCCCTGGCACCAGTTTCGGTCTCCAGCCTTTTGTTTTTTAGACTGGGCATTAGACATAGGGGTCGCAGGTGACCCCCTGGCACCAGTTTCGTACTCAGGCATGTGATTAGTTAGACTGGGCACTATACGTAGAGGTCGAAAGGGACCCCCTGGCACCAGTTTCGGGCTCCGGCCTGTTCTTTCTTAGACTAGGCACTAGACACAGGGGTCACAGGTGGCCCCCTTGCACCAGTTTCAGGCTCCGGCCTGTTATTTGTTAGACTGGGCACTAGACGTAGGGGCCACAAGGGACCCCCTGGCACCAGTTTCAGGCTCCGGCCTGTTGTTTGTTAGACTGGGCACTAGACATAGGGGTCGCAGGTGACAACCTGGCACCAGTTTCGTACTCAGGCATGTGATTAGTTAGACTGGGCACTATACGTAGAGGTCGAAAGGGACCCCATGGCACCAGTTTCAGGCTCCGGCCTTTTGTTTGTTAGATTGGGCACTAGAGATCAGGGTCGCATGTGACCCCCTGGCACCAATTTCCTGCTCAGGCCTGTTGTTTTTTAGACTGGGAACTAGATGTAGGGGTCACAAGGGACCCCCTGGAACAGTTTCAGGCTCCGGCCTGTTGTTTGACTGGGCACTAGTTGTAGGGGCCACAAGGGACCCCCTGGCACCAGTTTCGGTCTCCAGCCTTTTGTTTTTTAGACTGGGCATTAGACATAGGGGTCGCAGGTGACCCCTTGGCACCAGTTTCGTACTCAGGCATGTGATTAGTTAGACTGGGCACTATACATAGAGGTCGAAAGGGACCCCCTGGCACCAGTTTCGGGCTCCGGCCTGTTCTTTCTTAGACTAGGCACTAGACACAGGGGTCACAGGTGACCCCCTTGCACCAGTTTCAGGCTCCGGCCTGTTATTTGTTAGACTGGGCACTAGACGTAGGGCCAGAAGGGACCCCCTGGCACCAGTTTCAGGCTAGGGCCTGGTGTTTGTTAGACTGGGCACTAGACATAGGGGTCGCAGGTGACAACCTGGCACCAGTTTCGTACTCAGGCATGTGATTAGTTAGACTGGGCACTTTACGTAGAGGTCGAAAGGGACCCCCTGGCACCAGTTTCAGGCTCCGGCCTTTTGTTTGTTAGATTGGGCACTAGAGATCAGGGTCGCATGTGACCCCTGGCACCAATTTCCTGCTCAGGCCTGTTGTTTGTTAGACTGGGAACTAGATGTAGGGGTCACAAGGGACCCCCTGGCACCAGTTTCAGGCTCCAGCCTATTGTTTGTTAGACTGGGCACTCGTTGTAGCGGCGACAAGGGACTCCCTGGCACCAGTTTCGGTCTCCATCCTTTTGTTTCTTAGACTGGGCACTAGACACAGGGGTCGCAGGTGACCCCCTTGCACCAGTTTCAGGCTTTGGCCTATTATTTTTTAGACTGGGCACTAGACGTAGAGGCAACAAGGGACCCCCTGGCACCAGTTTCAGGCTCCGGCCTGTTGTTTGTTAGACTGGGCTTTAGACGCAGGGGTAACAGGTGACCCCTTGGAACCAGTTTCAGGCTCCGGCCTGGTGTTTCTTAGACTGGGCACTGGACGTAGAGGTCGAAAGGGACACCCTGGCACCAGTTTTGGTCCGACCTGTTGTTTCTTAGACCGGGCACTAGACACAGAGGTCACAGGTGACCCCCTTGCACCAGTTTCAGGCTCCGGCCTATTATTTGTTAGACTGGGCACCAGACGTAGGGGCCACAGAGGACCCCCTGGCACCTGTTTCAGGCTCCGGCCTGTTGTTTGTTAGACTGGGCATTAGACACAGGGGTAACAGGTGACCCCTTGGAACCAGTTTCAGGCTCCGGCCTGTTGTTTGACTGGGCACTAGTTGTAGGGGCCACAAGGGACCCCCTGGCACCAGTTTCGGTATCCAGCCTTTTGTTTTTTAGACTGGGCATTAGACATAGGGGTCGCAGGTGACCCCCTGGCACCAGTTTCGTACTCAGGCATGTGATTAGTTAGACTGGGCACTATACGTAGAGGTCGAAAGGGACCCCCTGGCACCAGTTTCGGGCTCCGGCCTGTTCTTTCTTAGACTAGGCACTAGACACAGGGGTCACAGGTGACCCCCTTGCACCAGTTTCAGGCTCCGGCCTGTTATTTGTTAGACTGGGCACTAGACGTAGGGGCCACAAGGGACCCCCTGGCACCAGTTTCAGGCTCCGGCCTGTTGTTTGTTCGACTGGGCACTAGACATAGGGGTCGCAGGTGACAACCTGGCACCAGTTTCGTACTCAGGCATGTGATTAGTTAGACTGGGCACTATACGTAGAGGTCGAAAGGGACCCCATGGCACCAGTTTCAGGCTCCGGCCTTTTGTTTGTTAGATTGGGCACTATAGATCAGGGTCGCATGTGACCCCCTGGCACCAATTTCCTGCTCAGGCCTGTTGTTTTTTAGACTGGGAACTAGATGTAGGGGTCACAAGGGACCCCCTGGAACAGTTTCAGGCTCCAGTCTATTGTTTGTTAGACTGGGCACTCGTTGTAGCGGTGACAAGGGACTCCCTGGCACCAGTTTCGGTCTCCATCCTTTTGTTTCTTAGACTGGGCACTAGACACAGGGGTCGCAGGTGACCCCCTTGCACCAGTTTCAGGCTTTGGCCTATTATTTTTTAGACTGGGCACTAGACGTAGAGGCAACAAGGGACCCCCTGGCACCAGTTTCAGGCTCCGGCCTGTTGTTTGTTAGACTGGGCTTTAGACGCAGGGGTAACAGGTGACCCCTTGGAACCAGTTTCAGGCTCCGGCCTGTTGTTTGTTGGACTGGGCACTAGTTGTAGGGGCCGCAGGTGGCCCCCTGGCCCCAGTTTCGGGGCTCTGGTGTGTTGTTTCTTAGACTGGGCACTAGACATAGGGGCCGCAGGTGACCCCCTGGCACCAGTTTCGTACTCAGGCATGTTGTTAGTTAGACTGGGCACTATACGTAGAGGTCGAAAGGGACCCCCTGGCACCAGTTTCAGGTTCCGGCCTTCTGTTTGTTAGATTGGGGCACTAGAGATCAGGGTCGCATGTGACCCCCTGGCACCAATTTCCTGCTCAGGTTTGTTGTTTGTTAGACTGGGCACTAGATGTAGGGGCCTAAGGTGACCCCCTGGCACCAGTTCCAAACTCCGGCCTGGTGTTTCTTAGACTGGGCACTGGACGTAGGGGTCGCAAGGGACCTCCTGCCACCAGTTTCAGGCTCCGGCCTGTTGTTTGTTAGACCGGGCTCTAGACGCAGGGGTCGCAGGTGACCCCTTGGCACCAGTATTGGGCCCGACCTGTTGTTTCTTAGACTGGGCACTAGACACAGAGGTCACAGGTGACCCCCTTGCACCAGTTTCAGGCTCCGGCCTATTATTTGTTAGACTGGGCTCCAGACGTAGGGGCCACAGAGGACCCCCTGGCACCTGTTTCAGGCTCCGGCCTGTTGTTTGTTAGACTGGGCATTAGACACAGGGGTAACAGGTGACCCCTTAGAACCAGTTTCAGGCTCCGGCCTGTTGTTTGACTGGGCACTAGTTGTAGGGGCCACAAGGGACCCCCTGGCACCAGTTTCGGTCTCCAGCCTTTTGTTTTTTAGACTGGGCATTAGACATAGGGGTCGCAGGTGACCCCCTGGCACCAGTTTCGTACTCAGGCATGTGATTAGTTAGACTGGGCACTATACGTAGAGGTCGAAAGGGACCCCCTGGCACCAGTTTCGGGCTCCGGCCTGTTCTTTCTTAGACTAGGTACTAGACACAGGGGTCACAGGTGACCCCCTTGCACCAGTTTCAGGCTCAGGCCTGTTATTTGTTAGACTGGGCACTAGACGTAGGGGCCACAAGGGACCCCCTGGCACCAGTTTCAGGCTCCGGCCTGTTGTTTGTTAGACTGGGCACTAGACATAGGGGTCGCAGGTGACCACCTGGCACCAGTTTCGTACTCAGGCATGTGATTAGTTAGACTGGGCACTATACGTAGAGGTCGAAAGGGACCCCCTGGCACCAGTTTCAGGCTCCGCCTTTTGTTTGTTAGATTGGGCACTACACATCAGTGTCGCAGGTGTCCCACTGGCACCAATTTCCTGCTCAGGCCTGTTGTTTGTTAGACTGGAAACTAGATGTAGGGGTCACAAGGGACCCCCTGGCACCAGTTTCAGGCTCCAGCCTATTGTTTGTTAGACTGGGCACTCGTTGTAGCGGCGACAAGGGACTCCCTGGCACCAGTTTCGGTCTCCATCCTTTTGTTTCTTAGACTGGGCACTAGACACAGGGGTCGCAGGTGACCCCCTTGCACCAGTTTCAGGCTTTGGCCTATTATTTTTTAGACTGGGCACTAGACGTAGAGGCAACAAGGGACCCCCTGGCACCAGTTTCAGGCTCCGGCCTGTTGTTTGTTAGACTGGGCTTTAGACGCAGGGGTAACAGGTGACCCCTTGGAACCAGTTTCATGCTCCGGCCTGTTGTTTGTTAGACTGGGCACTAATTGTAGGGGCCGCAGGTGGCCCCCTGGACCCAGTTTCGGGCTCTGGTCTGTTGTTTCTTAGACTGGGCACTAGACATAGGGGCCGCAGTTGACCCCATGGCACCAGTTTCGTACTCAGGCATGTTGTTAGTTAGACTGGGCACTATACGTAGAGGTCGAAAGGGACCCCCTGGCACCAGTTTCAGGTTCCGGCCTTCTGTTTGTTAGATTGGGGCACTAGAGATCAGGGTCGCATGTGACCCCCTGCACCAATTTCCTGCTCAGGTTTGTTGTTTGTTAGACTGGGCACTAGATGTAGGGGCCTAAGGTGACCCCCTGGCACCAGTTCCAAACCCCGGCCTGGTGTTTCTTAGACTGGGCACTGGACGTAGGGGTCGCAAGGAACCTCCTGGCACCAGTTTCAGGCTCCGGCCTGTTGTTTGTTAGACCGGGCTCTAGACGCAGGGGTCGCAGGTGACCTCTTGGCACCAGTTTTGGGCCGACCTGTTGTTTCTTAGACTGGGCACTAGACACAGAGGTCACAGGTGACCCCCTTGCACCAGTTTCAGGCTCCGGCCTATTATTTGTTAGACTGGGCACCAGACGTAGGGGCCACAGAGGACCCCCTGGCACCTGTTTCAGGCTCCGGCCTGTTGTTTGTTAGACTGGGCATTAGACACGGGTAACAGGTGACCCCTTGGAACCAGTTTCAGGCTCCGGCCTGTTGTTTGACTGGGCACTAGTTGTAGGGGCCACAAGGGACCCCCTGGCACCAGTTTCGGTCTCCAGCCTTTTGTTTTTTAGACTGGGCATTAGACATAGGGGTCGCAGGTAACCCCCTGGCACCAGTTTCGTACTCGGGCATGTGATTAGTTAGACTGGGTACTATACGTAGAGGTCGAAAGGGACCCCCTGGCACCAGTTTCGGGCTCCGGCCTGTTCTTTCTTAGACTAGGCACTAGACACAGGGGTCACAGGTGACCCCCTTGCACCAGTTTCAGGCTCCGGCCTGTTATTTGTTAGACTGGGCACTAGACGTAGGGGCCACAAGGGACCCCCTGGCACCAGTTTCAGGCTCCGGCCTGTTGTTTGTTAGACTGGGCACTAGACATAGGGGTCGCAGGTGACAACCTGGCACCAGTTTCGTACTCAGGCATGTGATTAGTTAGACTGGGCACTATACGTAGAGGTCGAAAGGGACCCCCTGGCACCAGTTTCAGGCTCCGGCCTTTTGTTTGTTAGATTGGGCACAAGAGATCAGGGTCGCATGTGACCCCCTGGCACCAATTTCCTGCTCAGGCCTGTTGTTTGTTAGACTGGGAACTAGATATAGGGCTCACAAGGGACCCCCTTGCACCAGTTTCAGGCTCCAGCCTATTGTTTGTTAGACTGGGCACTCGTTGTAGCGGAGACAAGGGACTCCCTGGCACCAGTTTCGGTCTCCATCCTTTTGTTTCTTAGACTGGGCACTAGACACAGGGGTCGCAGGTGACCCCCTTGCACCAGTTTCAGGCTTTGGCCTATTATTTTTTAGACTCAGCACTAGACGTAGAGGCAACAAGGGACCCCCTGGCACCAGTTTCTGGCTTCGGCCTGTTGTTTGTTAGACTGGGCTTTAGACGCAGGGGTAACAGGTGACCCCTTGGAACCAGTTTCAGGCTCCGGCCTGTTGTTTGTTAGACTGGGCACTAGTTGTAGGGGCCGCAGGTGGCCCCCTGGCCCCAGTTTCAGGCTCTGGTCTGTTGTTTCTTAGACTGGGCACTAGACATAGGGGCCGCAGGTGACCCCCTGGCACCAGTTTCGTACTCAGGAATGTTGTTAGTTAGACTGGGCACTATACATAGAGGTCGAAAGGGACCCCCTCGCACCAGTTTCGGGTTCCGGCCTTCTGTTTGTTAGATTGAGGCACTAGAGATCAGGGTCGCATGTAATCCCCTGGCACCAATTTCCTGCTCAGGTTTGTTGTTTGTTAGACTGGGCACTAGATGTAGGGGCCTAAGGTGACCCCCTGGCACCAGTTCCAAACCCCGGCCTGGTGTTTCTTAGACTGGGCACTGGACGTAGGGCTCGCAAGGGACCTACTGGCACCAGTTTCAGGCTCCGGCCTGTTGTTTGTTAGACCGGGCTCTAGACGCAGGGGTCGCAGGTGACCCCTTGGCACCAGTTTTGGGCCCGACCTGTTGTTTCTTAGACTGGGCACTAGACACAGAGGTCACAGGTGACCCCCTT
Organism: Pseudophryne corroboree; assembly: GCF_028390025.1. Taxonomy (NCBI): domain Eukaryota; kingdom Metazoa; phylum Chordata; class Amphibia; order Anura; family Myobatrachidae; genus Pseudophryne; species Pseudophryne corroboree. Next base: position 126,307,784 of record NC_086446.1, read on the forward strand.
GCTCCAGTTTCAGGCTCCGGCCTATTATTTGTTAGACTGGGCACTAGACGTAGGGGCCACAGAGGATCCCCTGGCACCTGTTTCAGGCTACGGCCTGTTGTTTGTTAGACTGGGCATTAGACACAGGGGTAACAGGTGACCCCTTGGAACCAGTTTTAGGCTCCGGCCTGTTGTTTGACTGGGCACTAGTTGTAGGGGCCACAAGGGACCCCCTGGCACCAGTTTCGGTCTCCAGCCTTTTGTTTTTTAGACTGGGCATTAGACATAGGGGTCGCAGGTGACCCCCTGGCACCAGTTTCGTACTCAGGCATGTGATTAGTTAGACTGGGCACTATACGTAGAGGTCGAAAGGGACCCCCTGGCACCAGTTTCGGGCTCCGGCCTGTTCTTTCTTAGACTAGGCGCTAGACACAGGGGTCACAGGTGATCCCCTTGCACCAGTTTCAGGCTCCGGCCTGTTATTTGTTAGACTGGGCACTAGACGTAGGGGCCACAAGGGACCCCCTGGCACCAGTTTCAGGCTCCGGCCTGTTGTTTGTTAGACTGGGCACTAGACATAGGGGTCGCAGGTGACAACCTGGCACCAGTTTCGTACTCAGGCATGTGATTAGTTAGACTGGGCACTATACGTAGAGGTCGAAAGGGACCCCCTGGCACCAGTTTCAGGCTCCGGCCTTTTGTTTGTTAGATTGGGCACTAGAGATCAGGGTCGCATGTGACCCCCTGGCACCAATTTCCTGCTCAGGCCTGTTGTTTGTTAGACTGGGAACTAGATGTAGGGGTCACAAGGGACCCCCTGGAACAGTTTCAGGCTCCAGCCTATTGTTTGTTAGACTGGGCACTCGTTGTAGCGGCGACAAGGGACTCCTTGGCACCAGTTTCGGTCTCCATCCTTTTGTTTCTTAGACTGGGCACTAGACACAGGTGTCGCAGGTGACCCCCTTGCACCAGTTTCAGGCTTTGGCCTATTATTTTTTAGACTGGGCACTAGACGTAGAGGCAACAAGGGACCCCCTGGCACCAGTTTCAGGCTCCGGCCTGTTGTTTGTTAGACTGGGCTTTAGACGCAGGGGTAACAGGTGACCCCTTGGAACCAGTTTCAGGCTCCGGCCTGTTGTTTGTTAGACTGGGCACTAGTTGTAGGGGCCGCAGGTGGCCCCCTGGCCCCAGTTTCGGGGCTCTGGTCTGTTGTTTCTTAGACTGGGCACTAGACATAGGGGCCGCAGGTGACCCCCTGGCACCAGTTTCGTACTCAGGCATGTTGTTAGTTAGACTGGGCACTATACGTAGAGGTCGAAAGGGACCCCCTGGCACCAGTTTCAGGTTCCGGCCTTCTGTTTGTTAGATTGGGGCACTAGAGATCAGGGTCGCATGTGACCCCCTGGCACCAATTTCCTGCTCAGGTTTGTTGTTTGTTAGACTGGGCACTAGATGTAGGGGCCTAAGGTGACCCCCTGGCACCAGTTCCAAACTCCGGCCTGGTGTTTCTTAGACTGGGCACTGGACGTAGGGGTCGCAAGGGACCTCCTGCCACCAGTTTCAGGCTCCGGCCTGTTGTTTGTTAGACCGGGCTCTAGACGCAGGGGTCGCAGGTGACCCCTTGGCACCAGTTTTGGGCCCGACCTGTTGTTTCTTAGACTGGGCACTAGACACGGAGGTCACAGGTGACCCCCTTGCACCAGTTTCAGGCTCCGGACTATTATTTGTTAGACTGGGCACCAGACGTAGGGGCCACAGAGGACCCCCTGGCACCTGTTTCAGGCTCCGGCCTGTTGTTTGTTAGACTGGGCATTAGACACAGGGGTAACAGGTGACCCCTTAGAACCAGTTTCAGGCTCCGGCCTGTTGTTTGACTGGGCACTAGTTGTAGGGGCCACAGGGACCCCCTGGCACCAGTTTCGGGCTCCGGCCTGTTCTTTCTTAGACTAGGTACTAGACACAGGGGTCACAGGTGACCCCCTTGCACCAGTTTCAGGCTCCGGCCTGTTATTTGTTAGACTGGGCACTAGACGTAGGGGCCACAAGGGACCCCCTGGCACCAGTTTCAGGCTCCGGCCTGTTGTTTGTTAGACTGGGCACTAGACATAGGGGTCGCAGGTGACCACCTGGCACCAGTTTCGTACTTAGGCATGTGATTAGTTAGACTGGGCACTATACGTAGAGGTCGAAAGGGACCCCCTGGCACCAGTTTCAGGCTCCGGCCTTTTGTTTGTTAGATTGGGCACTATAGATCAGGGTCGCATGTGACCCCCTGGCACCAATTTCCTGCTCAGGCCTGTTGTTTGTTAGACTGGGCTCTAGATGTAGGGGCCTAAGGCGACCCCCTGGCACCAGTTCAAACCCTGGCCTGGTGTTTCTTAGACTGGGCACTGGACGTAGGGGTCGCAAGGGACCTCCTGGCACCAGTTTTGGTCTCCAGCCTTTTGGTTTTTAGACTAAGCATTAGACATAGGGGTCGCAGGTGACTCCCTGGCACCAGTTTCGTACTCAGGCATGTGATTAGTTAGACTGGGCACTATACGTAGAGGTCGAAAGGGACCCCGTGGCACCAGTTTCGGGCTCCGGCCTGTTGTTTCCTAGACTAGGCACTAGACACAGGGGTCACAGGTTACCCCCTTGCACCAGTTACAGGGGACGGCCTATTATTTGTTAGACTGGGCACTAGACGTAGGGGCCACAAGGGACCCCCTGGCACCAGTTTCGGTCTCCAGCCTTTTGTTTTTTAGACTGGGCACTAGACATAGGGGTCGCATGTGACCCCCTGGCACCAGTTTCGTACTCAGGCATGTGATTAATTAGACTGGGCACTATAAGTAGAGGTCGAAAGGGACCCCCTGGCACCAGTTTCGGGCTCCTGCCTGTTGTTTCTTAGACTAGGCACTAGACAAAGGGGTCACAGGTGACCCCCTTACACCAATTTCAGGCTCCGGCCTATTATTTGTTACACTGGGCACTAGACGTAGGGGCCACAAGGGACCCCCTGGCACCAGTTTCAGTTTCCAGCCTTTTGTTTTTTAGACTTGGCACTAGACTTAGGGGTCGCAGGTGACCCCCTGGCACCAGTTTCGTACTCAGGCATGTTGTTAGATAGACTGGGCACTATACGTAGAGGTCAAAAGTGACCCCCTTGCACCAGTTTCAGGCTCCGCCTTTTGTTTGTTAGATTGGGCACTACACATCAGTGTCGCAGGTGTCCCACTGGTACCAATTTCCTGCTCAAGCCTGTTGTTTGTTGGACTGGGATCTAGATGTAGGGGTCACAAGGGACCCCCTGGCACCAGTTTCAGGCTCCAGCCTATTGTTTGTTAGACTGGGCACTCGTTGTAGCGGCGACAAGGGACTCCCTGGCACCAGTTTCGGTCTCCATCCTTTTGTTTCTTAGACTGGGCACTAGACACAGGGGTCGCAGGTGACCCCCTTGCACCAGTTTCAGGCTTTGGCATATTATTTTTTAGACTGGGCACTAGACGTAGAGGCAACAAGGGACCCCCTGGCACCAGTTTCAGGCTCCGGCCTGTTGTTTGTTAGACTGGGCTTTAGACGCAGGGGTAACAGGTGACCCCTTGGAACCAGTTTCAGGCTCCGGCCTGTTGTTTGTTAGACTGGGCACTAGTTATAGGGGCCGCAGGTGGCCCCCTGGCCCCAGTTTCGGCCTCTGGTCTGTTTTTTCTTAGACTGGGCACTAGACATAGGGGCCGCAGGTGACCCCCTGGCACCAGTTTCGTACTCAGGCATGTTGTTAGTTAGACTGGGCACTATACGTAGAGGTCGAAAGGGACCCCCTGGCACCAGTTTCAGGTTCCGGCCTTCTGTTTGTTAGATTGGAGCACTAGAGATCAGGGTCGCATGTGACCCCCTGGCACCAATTTCCTGCTCAGGTTTGTTGTTTGTTAGACTGGGCACTAGATGTAGGAGCCTAAGGTGACCCCCTGGCACCAGTTCCAAACCCCGGCCTGGTGTTTCTTAGACTGGGCACTGGACGTAGGGGTCGCAAGGAACCTCCTGGCACCAGTTTCAGGCTCCGGCCTGTTGTTTGTTAGACCGGGCTCTAGACGCAGGGGTCGCAGGTGACCCCTTGGCACCAGTTTTGGGCCGACCTGTTGTTTCTTAAACTGGGCACTAGACACAGAGGTCACAGGTGACCCCCTTGCACCAGTTTCAGGCTCCGGCCTATTATTTGTTAGACTGGGCACCAGACGTAGGGGCCACAGAGGACCCCCTGGCACCTGTTTCAGGCTCCGGCCTGTTGTTTGTAAGACTGGGCATTAGACACAGGGGTAACAGGTGACCCCTTGGAACCAGTTTCAGGCTCCGGCCTGTTGTTTGACTGGGCACTAGTTGTAGGGGCCACAAAGGACCCCCTGGCACCAGTTTCGGTCTCCAGCCTTTTGTTTTTTAGACTGGGCATTAGACATAGGGGTCGCAGGTGACCCTCTGGCACCAGTTTCGTACTCAGGCATGTTGTTAGATAGACTGGGCACTATACGTAGAGGTCAAAAGTGACCCCCTGGCACCAGTTTCAGGCTCCGCTTTTTGTTTGTTAGATTGAGCACTACACATCAGTGTCACAGGTGTCCCACTGGCACCAATTTCCTGCTCAGGCCTGTTGTTTGTTGGACTGGGAACTAGATGTAGGGCTCACAAGGGACCCCCTGGCACCAGTTTCAGGCTCCAGCCTATTGTTTGTTAGACTGGGCACTCGTTGTCACGGCGACAAGGGACTCCCTGGCACCAGTTTCGGTCTCCATCCTTTTGTTTCTTAGACTGGGCACTAGACACAGGGGTCGCAGGTGACCCCCTTGCACCAGTTTCAGGCTGTGGCCTATTATTTTTTAGACTGGGCACTAGACGTAGAGGCAACAAGGGACCCCCTGGCACCATTTTCAGGCTCCGGCCTGTTGTTTGTTAGACTGGGCTTTAGACGCAGTGGTAACAGGTGACCCCTTGGAACCAGTTTCAGGCTCCGGCCTGTTGTTTGTTAGACTGGGCACTAGTTGTAGGGGCCGCAGGTGGCCCCCTGGCCCCAGTTTCGGGCTCTGGTCTGTTGTTTCTTAGACTGGGCACTAGACATAGGGGCCACAGGTGACCCCCTGGCACCAGTTTCGTACTCAGGCATGTGATTAGTTAGACTGGGCACTATACGTAGAGGTCGAAAGGGACCCCCTGGCACCAGTTTCAGGTTCCGGCCTTCTGTTTGTTAGATTGAGGCACTAGAGATCAGGGTCGCATGTGACCCCCTGGCACCAATTTCCTGCTCAGGATTGTTGTTTGTTAGACTGGGCACTAGATGTAGGGGCCTAAGGTGACCCCCTGGCACCAGTTCCAAACTCCGGCTTGGTGTTTCTTAGACTGGGCACTGGACGTAGGGGTCGCAAGGGACCTCCTGGCACCAGTTTCAGGCTCCGGCCTGTTGTTTGTTAGACCAGGCTATAGACGCAGGGGTCGCAGGTGACCCCTTGGCACCAGTTTTGGGCCCGACCTGTTGTTTCTTAGACTTGGCACTAGACACAGAGGTCACAGGTGACCCCCTTGCACCAGTTTCAGGCTCCGGCTTATTATTTGTTAGACTGGGCACCAGACGTAGGGGCCACAGAGGACCCCCTGGCACCTGTTTCAGGCTCCGGCCTGTTGTTTGTTAGACTGGGCATTAGACACAGGGGTAACAGGTGACTCCTTGGAACCAGTTTCAGGCTCCGGCCTGTTGTTTGACTGGGCACTAGTTGTATGGGCCACAAAGGACCCCCTGGCACCAGTTTCGGTCTCCAGCCTTTTGTTTTTTAGACTGGGCATTAGACATAGGGGTCGCAGGTGACCCCCTGGCACCAGTTTCGTACTCAGGCATGTGATTAGTTAGACTGGGCACTATACGTAGAGGTCGAAAGGGACCACCTGGCACCAGTTTCGGGATCCGGCCTGTTCTTTCTTAGACTAGGCACTAGACACAGGGGTCACAGGTGACCCCTTTGCACCAGTTTCAGGCTTTGGCATGTTATTTGTTAGACTGGGCACTAGACGTAGGGGCCACAAGGGACCCCCTGGCACCAGTTTCAGGCTCCGGCCTGTTGTTTGTTAGACTGGGCACTAGACATAGGGGTCGCAGGTGACCCCCTGGCACCAGTTTCGTACTCAGGCATGTGATTAGTTAGACTGGGCACTATACGTAGAGGTCGAAAGGGACCCCCTGGCACCAGTTTCAGGCTCCGGCCTTTTGTTTGTTAGATTGGGCACTAGAGATCAGGGTCGCATGTGACCCCCTGGCACCAATTTCCTGCTCAGGCCTGTTGTTTGTTAGACTGGGCACTAAATGTAGGGGCCTAAGGCGACCCCCTGGCACCAGTTCCAAGCCCCGGCCTGGTGTTTCTTAGACTGGGCACTGGACGTAGGGGTCGCAAGGGACCTCCTGGCACCAGTTTCGGTCTCCAGCCTTTTGTTTTTTAGACTGGGCATTATACATAGGGGTCGCAGGTGACTGCCTGGCACCAGTTTCGTACTCAGGCATGTGATTAGTTAGACTGGGAGCTATACGTAGAGGTCGAAAGGGACCCTGTGGCACCAGTTTCAGGCTCCGGCCTGTTGTTTCTTAGACTAGGCACTAGACACAGGGGTCACAGTTGACCCCCTTGCACCAGTTACAGGCTCCGGCCTATTATTTGTTAGACTGGGCACTAGACGTAGGGGCCACAAGGGACCCCCTGGCACCAGTTTCGGTCTCCAGCCTTTTGTTTTTTAGACTGGGCACTAGACATAGGGGTCGCAGGTGACCCCCTGGCACCAGTTTTGTACTCAGGCATGTGATTAATTAGACTGGGCACTATAAGTAGAGGTCGAAAGGGACCCCCTGGCACCAGTTTCGGGCTCCTGCCTGTTGTTTCTTAGACTAGGCATTAGACATAGGGGTCGCAGGTGACTCCCTGGCACCAGTTTCGTACTCAGGCATGTGATTAGTTAGACTGGGCACTATATGTAGAGGTCGAAAGGGACCCCGTGGCACCAGTTTCGGGCTCCGGCCTGTTGTTTCTTAGACTAGGCACTAGATGTAGGGGCCTAAGGCGACCCCCTGGCACCAGTTCCAAACCCCGGCCTGGTGTTTCTTAGACTGGGCACTGGACTTAGGGGTCGCAAGGGACCTCCTCGAACCAGTTTCGGTCTCCAGCCTTTTGTTTTTTAGGCTGGGCATTAGACATAGGGGTCGCAGGTGACTCCCTGGCACCAGTTTCATACTCAGGCATGTGATTAGTTAGACTGGGCACTATACGTAGAGTTCGAAAGGGACCCCGTGGCACCAGTTTCGGGCTCTGGCCTGTTGTTTCTTAGACTAGGCACTAGACACAGGGGTCACAGGTGACCCCCTTGCACCAGTTACAGGCTCCAGCCTATTATTTTTTAGACTGGGCACTAGACGTAGGTGCCACAAGGGACCCCCTGGCACCAGTTTCAGTCTCCAGCCTTTTGTTTTTTAGACTGGGCACTAGACATAGGGGTCGCAGGTGACCCCCTGGCACCAGTTTCGTACTCAGGCGTGTTGTTAGATAGACTGGGCACTATACGTAGAGGTCAAAAGTGACCCCCTGGCACCAGTTTCAGGCTCCGCCTTTTGTTTGTTAGATTGGGCACTACACATCAGGGTCGCAGGTGTCCCACTGGCACCAATTTCCTGCTCAGGCCTGTTGTTTGTTAGACTGGGAACTAGATGTAGGGGTCACAAGGGACCCCCTGGCACCAGTTTCAGGCTCCAGCCTATTGTTTGTTAGACTGGGCACTCGTAGCGGCGACAAGGGACTCCCTGGCACCAGTTTCAGTCTCCATCCTTTTGTTTCTTAGACTGGGCACTAGACACAGGGGTCGCAGGTGACCCCCTTGCACCAGTTTCAGGCTTTGGCCTATTATTTTTTAGACAGGGCACTAGACGTAGAGGCAACAAGGGAGACCCCCTGGCACCAGTTTCAGGCTCCGGCCTGTTGTTTGTTAGACTGGGCTTTAGACGCAGGGGTAACAGGTGACCCCTTGGAACCAGTTTCAGGCTCCGGCCTGTTGTTTGTTAGACTGGGCACTAGTTGTAGGGGCCGCAGGTGGCCCCCTGGCCCCAGTATCGGGCTCTGGTCTGTTGTTTCTTAGACTGGGCACTAGACATAGGGGCCGCAGTTGACCCCCTGGCACCAGTTTCGTACTCAGGCACGTTGTTAGTAAGACTGGGCACTATACGTAGAGGTCGAAAGGGACCCCCTGGCACCAGTTTCAGGTTCCGGCCTTCTGTTTGTTAGATTGGGGCACTAGAGATCAGGGTCGCATGTGACCCCCTGGCACCAATTTCCTGCTCAGGTTTGTTGTTTGTTAGACTGGGCACTAGATGTAGGAGCCTAAGATGACCCCCTGGCACCAGTTCCAAACCCCAGCCTGGTGTTTTTTAGACTGGGCACTGGACGTAGGGGTCGCAAGGGACCTCCTGGCACCAGTTTCAGGCTCCGGCCTGTTGTTTGTTAGACCGGGCTCTAGACGCAGGGGTCGCAGGTGACCCCTTGGCACCAGTTTTGGGCCCGACCTGTTGTTTCTTAGACTGGGCACTAGACACAGAGGTCACAGGTGACCCCCTTGCACCAGTTTCAGGCTCCGGCCTATTATTTGTTAGACTGGGCACCAGACGTAGGGGCCACAGAGGACCCCCTGGCACCTGTTTCAGGCTCCGGCCTTTTGTTTGTTAGACTGGGCATTAGACACAGGGGTAACAGGTGACCCCTTGGAACCAGTTTCAGGCTCCGGCCTGTTGTTTAACTGGGCACTAGTTGTAGGGGCCACAAGGGACCCCCTGGCACCAGTTTCAGTCTCCAGCCTTTTGTTTTTTAGACTGGGCACTAGACATAGGGGTCGCAGGTGACCCCCTGGCACCAGTTTCGTACTCAGGCATGTGATTAATTAGACTGGGCACTATAAGTAGAGGTCGAAAGGGACCCCCTGGCACCAGTTTCGGGCTCCTGCCTGTTGTTTCTTAGACTAGGCACTAGACAAAGGGGTCACAGGTGACCCCCTTACACCAGTTTCAGGCTCCGGCCTATTATTTGTTAGACTGGGCACTAGACGTAGGGGCCACAAGGGACCCCCTGGCACCAGTTTCAGTCTCCAGCCTTTTGTTTTTTAGACTGGGCACTAGACATAGGGGTCGCAGGTGACCCCCTGGCACCAGTTTCGTACTCAGGCATGTTGGTAGATAGACTGGGCACTATACGTAGAGGTCAAAAGTGACCCCCTGGCACCAGTTTCAGGCTCTGCCTTTTGTTTGTTAGATTGGGTTTTGGGCCCAATCAGGGTCGCAGGTGTCCCACTGGCACCAATTTCCTGCTCAGGCCTGTTGTTTGTTAGACTGGGAACTAGATGTAGGGGTCACAAGAGACCCCCTGGCACCAGTTTCAGGCTCCAGCCTATTGTTTGCTAGACTGGGCACTCGTTGTAGCGGCGACAAGGGACTCCCTGGCACCAGTTTCGGTCTCCATCCTTTTGTTTCTTAGACTGGGCGCTAGACACAGGGGTCACAGGTGACCCCCTTGCACCAGTTTCAGGCTGTGGCCTATTATTTTTTAGACTGGGCACTAGACGTAGAGGCAACAAGGGACCCCCTTGCACCAGTTTCAGGCTCCGGCCTGTTGTTTGTTAGACTGGGCTTTAGACGCAGGGGTAACAGGTGACCCCTTGGAACCAGTTTCAGGCTCCAGCCTGTTAGTTGTTAGACTGGGCACTAGTTGTAGGGGCCGCAGGTGGCCCCGTGGCCCCAGTTTCGGGCTCTGGTCTGTTGTTTCTTAGACTGGGCACTAGACATAGAGGCCGCAGGTGACCCCCTGGCACCAGTTTCGTACTCAGGCATGTTAGATAGACTGGGCACGATACGTAGAGGTCAAAAGTGACCCCCTAGCACCAGTTTCAGGCTCTGCCTTTTGTTTGTTAGATTGGGCACTACACATCAGGGTCGCAGGTGTCCCACTGGCACCAATTTTCTGCTCAGGCCTGTTGTTTGTTAGACTGGGAACTAGATGTAGGGGTCACAAGGGACCCCCTGGCACCAGTTTCAGGCTCCAGCCTATTGTTTGTTAGACTGGGCACTCGTTGTAGCGGCGACAAGGGACTCCCTGGCACCAGTTTCGGTCTCCATCCTTTTGTTTCTTAGACTGGGCACTAGACACAGGGGTCGCAGGTGACCCCCTTGCACCAGTTTCAGGCTTTGGCCTATTATTTTTTAGACTGGGCACTAGACGTAGAGGCAACAAGGGACCCCCTGGCACCAGTTTCAGGCTCCGGCCTGTTGTTTGTTAGACTGGGCTTTAGACGCAGGGGTAACAGGTGACCCCTTGGAACCAGTTTCAGGCTCCAGCCTGTTAGTTGTTAGACTGGGCACTAGTTGTAGGGGCCGCAGGTGGCCCCCTGGCCCCAGTTTCGGGCTCTGGTCTGTTGTTTCTTAGACTGGGCACTAGACATAGGGGCCACAGGTGACCCCCTGGCACCAGTTTCGTACTCAGGCATGTTGTTAGTTAGACTGGGCACTATACGTAGAGGTCGAAAGGGACCCCCTGGCACCAGTTTCTGGTTCCGGCCTACTGTTTGTTAGATTGGGGCACTAGAGATCAGGGTCGCATGTGACCCCCTGGCACCAATTTCCTGCTCAGGTTTGTTGTTTGTTAGACTGGGCACTAGATGTAGGGGCCTAAGGTGACCCCCTGGCACCAGTTCCAAACCCCGGCCTGGTGTTTCTTAGACTGGGCACTGGACATAGGGGTCGCAAGGGACCTCCTGGCACCAGTTTCAGGCTCCGGCCTGTTGTTTGTTAGACCAGGCTCTAGACGCAGGGGTCGCAGGTGACCCCTTGGCACCAGTTTTGGGCCCGACCCGTTGTTTCTTAGACTTGGCACTAGACACAGAGGTCACAGGTGACCCCCTTGCACCAGTTTCAGGCTCCGGCCTATTATTTGTTAGACTGGGCACCAGACGTAGGGGCCACAGAGGACCGCCTGGCACCTGTTTCAGGCTCCGGCCTGTTGTTTGTTAGACTGGGCATTAGACACAGGGGTAACAGGTGACTCCTTGGAACCAGTTTCAGGCTCCGGCCTGTTGTTTGACTGGGCACTAGTTGTAGGGGCCACAAGGGACCCCCTGGCACCAGTTTCGGTCTCCAGCCTTTTGTTTTTTAGACTGGGCATTAGACATAGGGGTCGCAGGTGACCCCCTGGCACCAGTTTCGTACTCAGGCATGTGATTAGTTAGACTGGGCACTATACGTAGAGGTCGAAAGGGACCCCCTGGCACCAGTTTCGGGATCCGGCCTGTTCTTTCTTAGACTAGGCACTAGACACAGGGGTCACAGGTGACCCCTTGCACCAGTTTCAGGCTCCGGCCTGTTATTTGTTAGACTGGGCACTAGACGTAGGGGCCACAAGGGACCCCCTGGCACCAGTTTCAGGCTCCGGCCTGTTGTTTGTTAGACTGGGCACTAGACATAGTGGTCGCAGGTGACCACCTGGCACCAGTTTCGTACTCAGGCATGTGATTAGTTAGACTGGGCACTATACGTAGAGGTCGAAAGGGACCCCCTGGCACCAGTTTCAGGCTCCGGCCTTTTGTTTGTTAGATTGGGCACTAGAGATCAGGGTCGCATGTGACCCCCTGGCACCAATTTCCTGCTCAGGCCTGTTGTTTGTTAGACTGGGAACTAGATGTAGGGGCCTAAGGCGACCCCCTGGCACCAGTTCCAAACCCCGGCCTGGTGTTTCTTAGACTGGGCACTGGACGTAGGGGTCGCAAGGGACCTCCTGGCACCAGTTTCGGTCTCCAGCCTTTTGTTTTTTAGACTGGGCATTAGACATAGGGGTCGCAGGTGACTGCCTGGCACCAGTTTCGTACTCAGGCATGTGATTAGTTAGACTGGGCACTATACGTAGAGGTCAAAAGGGACCCCGTGGCACCAGTTTAAGGCTCCGGCCTGTTGTTTCTTAGACTAGGCACTAGACACAGGGGTCACAGGTGACCCCCTTGCACCAGTTACAGGCTCCGGCCTATTATTTGTTAGACTGGGCACTAGACGTAGGGGCCACAAGGGATCCCCTGGCACCAGTTTCGGTCTCCAGACTTTTGTTTTTTAGACTGGGCACTAGACATAGGGGTCGCAGGTGACCCCCTGGCACCAGTTTCGTACTCAGGCATGTGATTAATTAGACTGGGCACTATAAGTAGAGGTCGAAAGGGACCCCCTGGCACCAGTTTCGGGCTCCTGCCTGTTGTTTCTTAGACTAGGCATTAGACATAGGGGTCGCAGGTGACTCCCTGGCACCAGTTTCGAACTCAGGCATGTGATTAGTTAGACTGGGCACTATATGTAGAGGTCGAAAGGGACCCCGTGGCACCAGTTTCGGGCTCCGGCCTGTTGTTTCTTAGACTAGGCACTAGATGTAGGGGCCTAAGGCGACCCCCTGGCACCAGTTCCAAACCCCGGCCTGGTGTTTCTTAGACTGGGCACTAGACACAGGGGTCGCAGGTGACCCCCTTGCACCAGTTTCAGGCTTTGGCCTATTATTTTTTAGACAGGGCACTAGACGTAGAGGCAACAAGGGACCCCCTGGCACCAGTTTCAGGCTCCGGCCTGTTGTTTGTTAGACTGGGCTTTAGACGAAGGGGTAACAGGTGACCCCTTGGAACCAGTTTCAGGCTCCGGCCTGTTGTTTGTTAGACTGGGCACTAGTTGTAGGGGCCGCAGGTGGCCCCCTGGCCCCAGTTTCGGGGCTCTGGTGTGTTGTTTCTTAGACTGGGCACTAGACATAGGGGCCGCAGGTGACCCCCTGGCACCAGTTTCGTACTCAGGCATGTTGTTAGACTGGGCACTATACGTAGAGGTCGAAAGGGACCCCCTGGCACCAGTTTCAGGTTCCGGCCTTCTGTTTGTTAGATTGGGGCACTAGAGATCAGGGTCGCATGTGACCCCCTGGCACCAATTTCCTGCTCAGGTTTGTTGTTTGTTAGACTGGGCACTAGATGTAGGGGCCTAAGGTGACCCCCTGGCACCAGTTCCAAACTCCGGCCTGGTGTTTCTTAGACTGGGCACTGGACGTAGGGGTCGCAAGGGACCTCCTGCCACCAGTTTCAGGCTCCGGCCTGTTGTTTGTTAGACCGGGCTCTAGACGCAGGGGTCGCAGGTGACCCCTTGGCACCAGTATTGGGCCCGACCTGTTGTTTCTTAGACTGGGCACTAGACACAGAGGTCACAGGTGACCCCCTTGCACCAGTTTCAGGCTCCGGCCTATTATTTGTTAGACTGGGCACCAGACGTAGGGGCCACAGAGGACCCCCTGGCACCTGTTTCAGGCTCCGGCCTGTTGTTTGTTAGACTGGGCATTAGACACAGGGGTAACAGGTGACCCCTTAGAACCAGTTTCAGGCTCCGGCCTGTTGTTTGACTGGGCACTAGTTGTAGGGGCCACAAGGGACCCCCTGGCACCAGTTTCGGTCTCCAGCCTTTTGTTTTTTAGACTGGGCATTAGACATAGGGGTCGCAGGTGACCCCCTGGCGCCAGTTTCGTACTCAGGCATGTGATTAGTTAGACTGGGCACTATACGTAGAGGTCGAAAGGGACCCCCTGGCACCAGTTTCGGGCTCCGGCCTGTTCTTTCTTAGACTAGGTACTAGACACAGGGGTCACAGGTGACCCCCTTGCACCAGTTTCAGGCTCAGGCCTGTTATTTGTTAGACTGGGCATTAGACACAGGGGTAACAGGTGACCCCTTGGAACCAGTTTCAGGCTCCGGCCTGTTGTTTGACTGGGCACTAGTTGTAGGGGCCACAAGGGACCCCCTGGCACCAGTTTCGGTCTCCAGCCTTTTGTTTTTTAGACTGGGCATTAGACATAGGGGTCGCAGGTAACCCCCTGGCACCAGTTTCGTACTCAGGCATGTGATTAGTTAGACTGGGTACTATACGTAGAGGTCGAAAGGGACACCCTGGCACCAGTTTCGGGCTCCGGCCTGTTCTTTCTTAGACTAGGCACTAGACACAGGGGTCACAGGTGACCCCCTTGCACCAGTTTCAGGCTCCGGCCTGTTATTTGTTAGACTGGGCACTAGACGTAGGGGCCACAAGGGACCACCTGGCACCAGTTTCAGGCTCCGGCCTGTTGTTTGTTAGACTGGGCACTAGACATAGGGGTCGCAGGTGACAACCTGGCACCTGTTTCGTACTCAGGCATGTGATTAGTTAGACTGGGCACTATACGTAGAGGTCGAAAGGGACCCCCTGGCACCAGTTTCAGGCTCCGGCCTTTTGTTTGTTAGATTGGGCACTAGAGATCAGGGTCGCATGTGACCCCCTGGCACCAATTTCCTGCTCAGGCCTGTTGTTTGTTAGACTGGGAACTAGATATAGGGCTCACAAGGGACCCCCTTGCACCAGTTTCAGGCTCCAGCCTATTGTTTGTTAGACTGGGCACTCGTTGTAGTGGAGACAAGGGACTCCCTGGCACCAGTTTCGGTCTCCATCCTTTTGTTTCTTAGACTGGGCACTAGACACAGGGGTCGCAGGTGACCCCCTTGCACCAGTTTCAGGCTTTGGCCTATTATTTTTTAGACTCAGCACTAGACGTAGAGGCAACAAGGGACCCCCTGGCACCAGTTTCTGGCTTCGGCCTGTTGTTTGTTAGACTGGGCTTTAGACGCAGGGGTAACAGGTGACCCCTTGGAACCAGTTTCAGGCTCCGGCCTGTTGTTTGTTAGACTGGGCACTAGTTGTAGGGGCCGCAGGTGGCCCCCTGGCCCCAGTTTCAGGCTCTGGTCTGTTGTTTCTTAGACTGGGCACTAGACATAGGGGCCGCAGGTGACCCCCTGGCACCAGTTTCGTACTCAGGCATGTTGTTAGTTAGACTGGGCACTATACGTAGAGGTCGAAAGGGACCCCCTCGCACCAGTTTCGGGTTCCGGCCTTCTGTTTGTTAGATTGAGGCACTAGAGATCAGGGTCGCATGTAATCCCCTGGCACCAATTTCCTGCTCAGGTTTGTTGTTTGTTAGACTGGGCACTAGATGTAGGGGCCTAAGGTGACCCCCTGGCACCAGTTCCAAACCCCGGCCTGGTGTTTCTTAGACTGGGCACTGGACGTAGGGCTCGCAAGGGACCTACTGGCACCAGTTTCAGGCTCCGGCCTGTTGTTTGTTAGACCGGGCTCTAGACGCAGGGGTCGCAGGTGACCCCTTGGCACCAGTTTTGGGCCCGACCTGTTGTTTCTTAGACTGGGCACTAGACACAGAGGTCACAGGTGACCCCCTTGCACCAGTTTCAGGCTCCGGCCTATTATTTGTTAGACTGGGCACTAGACGTAGGGGCCACAGAGGATCCCCTGGCACCTGTTTCAGGCTACGGCCTGTTGTTTGTTAGACTGGGCATTAGACACAGGGGTAACAGGTGACCCCTTGGAACCAGTTTCAGGCTCCGGCCTTTTGTTTGTTAGATTGGGCACTAGAGATCAGGGTCGCATGTGACCCCCTGGCACCAATTTCCTGCTCAGGCCTGTTGTTTGTTAGACTGGGAACTAGATGTAGGGGTCACAAGGGACCCCCTGGAACAGTTTCAGGCTCCAGCCTATTGTTTGTTAGACTGGGCACTCGTTGTAGCGGCGACAAGGGACTCCTTGGCACCAGTTTCGGTCTCCATCCTTTTGTTTCTTAGACTGGGCACTAGACACAGGTGTCGCAGGTGACCCCCTTGCACCAGTTTCAGGCTTTGGCCTATTATTTTTTAGACTGGGCACTAGACGTAGAGGCAACAAGGGACCCCCTGGCACCAGTTTCAGGCTCCGGCCTGTTGTTTGTTAGACTGGGCTTTAGACGCAGGGGTAACAGGTGACCCCTTGGAACCAGTTTCAGGCTCCGGCCTGTTGTTTGTTAGACTGGGCACTAGTTGTAGGGGCCGCAGGTGGCCCCCTGGCCCCAGTTTCGGGGCTCTGGTCTGTTGTTTCTTAGACTGGGCACTAGACATAGGGGCCGCAGGTGACCCCCTGGCACCAGTTTCGTACTCAGGCATGTTGTTAGTTAGACTGGGCACTATACGTAGAGGTCGAAAGGGACCCCCTGGCACCAGTTTCAGGTTCCGGCCTTCTGTTTGTTAGATTGGGGCACTAGAGATCAGGGTTGCATGTGACCCCCTGGCACCAATTTCCTGCTCAGGTTTGTTGTTTGTTAGACTGGGCACTAGATGTAGGGGCCTAAGGTGACCCCCTGGCACCAGTTCCAAACTCCGGCCTGGTGTTTCTTAGACTGGGCACTGGACGTAGGGGTCGCAAGGGACCTCCTGCCACCAGTTTCAGGCTCCGGCCTGTTGTTTGTTAGACCGGGCTCTAGACGCAGGGGTCGCAGGTGACCCCTTGGCACCAGTTTTGGGCCCGACCTGTTGTTTCTTAGACTGGGCACTAGACACGGAGGTCACAGGTGACCCCCTTGCACCAGTTTCAGGCTCCGGACTATTATTTGTTAGACTGGGCACCAGACGTAGGGGCCACAGAGGACCCCCTGGCACCTGTTTCAGGCTCCGGCCTGTTGTTTGTTAGACTGGGCATTAGACACAGGGGTAACAGGTGACCCCTTAGAACCAGTTTCAGGCTCCGGCCTGTTGTTTGACTGGGCACTAGTTGTAGGGGCCACAAGGGACCCCCTGGCACCAGTTTCGGTCTCCAGCCTTTTGTTTTTTAGACTGGGCATTAGACATAGGGGTCGCAGGTGACCCCCTGGCACCAGTTTCGTACTCAGGCATGTGATTAGTTAGACTGGGCACTATAT
Organism: Pseudophryne corroboree; assembly: GCF_028390025.1. Taxonomy (NCBI): domain Eukaryota; kingdom Metazoa; phylum Chordata; class Amphibia; order Anura; family Myobatrachidae; genus Pseudophryne; species Pseudophryne corroboree. The sequence continues at coordinate 126,324,574 of NC_086446.1, forward strand.
GTAGAGGTCGAAAGGGACCCCCTGGCACCAGTTTCGGGCTCCGGCCTGTTCTTTCTTAGACTAGGTACTAGACACAGGGGTCACAGGTGACCCCCTTGCACCAGTTTCAGGCTCCGGCCTGTTATTTGTTAGACTGGGCACTAGACGTAGGGGCCACAAGGGACCCCCTGGCACCAGTTTCAGGCTCCGGCCTGTTGTTTGTTAGACTGGGCACTAGACATAGGGGTCGCAGGTGACCACCTGGCACCAGTTTCGTACTTAGGCATGTGATTAGTTAGACTGGGCACTATACGTAGAGGTCGAAAGGGACCCCCTGGCACCAGTTTCAGGCTCCGGCCTTTTGTTTGTTAGATTGGGCACTATAGATCAGGGTCGCATGTGACCCCCTGGCACCAATTTCCTGCTCAGGCCTGTTGTTTGTTAGACTGGGCTCTAGATGTAGGGGCCTAAGGCGACCCCCTGGCACCAGTTCCAAACCCTGGCCTGGTGTTTCTTAGACTGGGCACTGGACGTAGGGGTCGCAAGGGACCTCCTGGCACCAGTTTTGGTCTCCAGCCTTTTGGTTTTTAGACTAAGCATTAGACATAGGGGTCGCAGGTGACTCCCTGGCACCAGTTTCGTACTCAGGCATGTGATTAGTTAGACTGGGCACTATACGTAGAGGTCGAAAGGGACCCCGTGGCACCAGTTTCGGGCTCCGGCCTGTTGTTTCCTAGACTAGGCACTAGACACAGGGGTCACAGGTTACCCCCTTGCACCAGTTACAGGCTCCGGCCTATTATTTGTTAGACTGGGCACTAGACGTATGGGCCACAAGGGACCCCCTGGCACCAGTTTCGGTCTCCAGCCTTTTGTTTTTTAGACTGGGCACTAGACATAGGGGTCGCATGTGACCCCCTGGCACCAGTTTCGTACTCAGGCATGTGATTAATTAGACTGGGCACTATAAGTAGAGGTCGAAAGGGACCCCCTGGCACCAGTTTCGGGCTCCTGCCTTTTGTTTCTTAGACTAGGCACTAGACAAAGGGGTCACAGGTGACCCCCTTACACCAATTTCAGGCTCCGGCCTATTATTTGTTACACTGGGCACTAGACGTAGGGGCCACAAGGGACCCCCTGGCACCAGTTTCAGTTTCCAGCCTTTTGTTTTTTAGACTTGGCACTAGACTTAGGGGTCGCAGGTGACCCCCTGGCACCAGTTTCGTACTCAGGCATGTTGTTAGATAGACTGGGCACTATACGTACAGGTCAAAAGTGACCCCCTTGCACCAGTTTCAGGCTCCGCCTTTTGTTTGTTAGATTGGGCACTACACATCAGTGTCGCAGGTGTCCCACTGGTACCAATTTCCTGCTCAAGCCTGTTGTTTGTTGGACTGGGATCTAGATGTAGGGGTCACAAGGGACCCCCTGGCACCAGTTTCAGGCTCCAGCCTATTGTTTGTTAGACTGGGCACTCGTTGTAGCGGCGACAAGGGACTCCCTGGCACCAGTTTCGGTCTCCATCCTTTTGTTTCTTAGACTGGGCACTAGACACAGGGGTCGCAGGTGACCCCCTTGCACCAGTTTCAGGCTTTGGCATATTATTTTTTAGACTGGGCACTAGACGTAGAGGCAACAAGGGACCCCCTGGCACCAGTTTCAGGCTCCGGCCTGTTGTTTGTTAGACTGGGCTTTAGACGCAGGGGTAACAGGTGACCCCTTGGAACCAGTTTCAGGCTCCGGCCTGTTGTTTGTTAGACTGGGCACTAGTTATAGGGGCCGCAGGTGGCCCCCTGGCCCCAGTTTCGGCCTCTGGTCTGTTTTTTCTTAGACTGGGCACTAGACATAGGGGCCGCAGGTGACCCCCTGGCACCAGTTTCGTACTCAGGCATGTTGTTAGTTAGACTGGGCACTATACGTAGAGGTCGAAAGGGACCCCCTGGCACCAGTTTCAGGTTCCGGCCTTCTGTTTGTTAGATTGGAGCACTAGAGATCAGGGTCGCATGTGACCCCCTGGCACCAATTTCCTGCTCAGGTTTGTTGTTTGTTAGACTGGGAACTAGATGTAGAGGCCTAAGGTGACCCCCTGGCACCAGTTCCAAACCCCGGCCTGGTGTTTCTTAGATTGGGCACTGGACGTAGGGGTCGCAAGGAACCTCCTGGCACCAGTTTCAGGCTCCGGCCTGTTGTTTGTTAGACCGGGCTCTAGACGCAGGGGTCGCAGGTGACCCCTTGGCACCAGTTTTGGGCCGACCTGTTGTTTCTTAAACTGGGCACTAGACACAGAGGTCACAGGTGACCCCCTTGCACCAGTTTCAGGCTCCGGCCTATTATTTGTTAGACTGGGCACCAGACGTAGGGGCCACAGAGGACCCCCTGGCACCTGTTTCAGGCTCCGGCCTGTTGTTTGTAAGACTGGGCATTAGACACAGGGGTAACAGGTGACCCCTTGGAACCAGTTTCAGGCTCCGGCCTGTTGTTTGACGGGGCACTAGTTGTAGGGGCCACAATGGACCCCCTGGCACCAGTTTCGGTCTCCAGCCTTTTGTTTTTTAGACTGGGCATTAGACATAGGGGTCGCAGGTGACCCTCTGGCACCAGTTTCGTACTCAGGCATGTTGTTAGATAGACTGGGCACTATACGTAGAGGTCAAAAGTGACCCCCTGGCACCAGTTTCAGGCTCCGCTTTTTGTTTGTTAGATTGAGCACTACACATCAGTGTCACAGGTGTCCCACTGGCACCAATTTCCTGCTCAGGCCTGTTGTTTGTTGGACTGGGAACTAGATGTAGGGCTCACAAGGGACCCCCTGGCACCAGTTTCAGGCTCCAGCCTATTGTTTGTTAGACTGGGCACTCGTTGTCACGGCGACAAGGGACTCCCTGGCACCAGTTTCGGTCTCCATCCTTTTGTTTCTTAGACTGGGCACTAGACACAGGGGTCGCAGGTGACCCCCTTGCACCAGTTTCAGGCTGTGGCCTATTATTTTTTAGACTGGGCACTAGACGTAGAGGCAACAAGGGACCCCCTGGCACCATTTTCAGGCTCCGGCCTGTTGTTTGTTAGACTGGGCTTTAGACGCAGTGGTAACAGGTGACCCCTTGGAACCAGTTTCAGGCTCCGGCCTGTTGTTTGTTAGACTGGGCACTAGTTGTAGGGGCCGCAGGTGGCCCCCTGGCCCCAGTTTCGGGCTCTGGTCTGTTGTTTCTTAGACTGGGCACTAGACATAGGGGCCACAGGTGACCCCCTGGCACCAGTTTCGTACTCAGGCATGTGATTAGTTAGACTGGGCACTATACGTAGAGGTCGAAAGGGACCCCCTGGCACCAGTTTCAGGTTCTGGCCTTCTGTTTGTTAGATTGGGGCACTAGAGATCAGGGTCGCATGTGACCCCCTGGCACCAATTTCCTGCTCAGGATTGTTGTTTGTTAGACTGGGCACTAGATGTAGGGGCCTAAGGTGACCCCCTGGCACCAGTTCCAAACTCCGGCTTGGTGTTTCTTAGACTGGGCACTGGACGTAGGGGTCGCAAGGGACCTCCTGGCACCAGTTTCAGGCTCCGGCCTGTTGTTTGTTAGACCAGGCTATAGACGCAGGGGTCGCAGGTGACCCCTTGGCACCAGTTTTGGGCCCGACCTGTTGTTTCTTAGACTTGGCACTAGACACAGAGGTCACAGGTGACCCCCTTGCACCAGTTTCAGGCTCCGGCTTATTATTTGTTAGACTGGGCACCAGACGTAGGGGCCACAGAGGACCCCCTGGCACCTGTTTCAGGCTCCGGCCTGTTGTTTGTTAGACTGGGCATTAGACACAGGGGTAACAGGTGACTCCTTGGAACCAGTTTCAGGCTCCGGCCTGTTGTTTGACTGGGCACTAGTTGTATGGGCCACAAAGGACCCCCTGGCACCAGTTTCGGTCTCCAGCCTTTTGTTTTTTAGACTGGGCATTAGACATAGGGGTCGCAGGTGACCCCCTGGCACCAGTTTCGTACTCAGGCATGTGATTAGTTAGACTGGGCACTATACGTAGAGGTCGAAAGGGTCCCCCTGGCACCAGTTTCGGGATCCGGCCTGTTCTTTCTTAGACTAGGCACTAGACACAGGGGTCACAGGTGACCCCCTTGCACCAGTTTCTGGCTTTGGCATGTTATTTGTTAGACTGGGCACTAGACGTAGGGGCCACAAGGGACCCCCTGGCACCAGTTTCAGGCTCCGGCCTGTTGTTTGTTAGACTGGGCACTAGACATAGGGGTCGCAGGTGACCCCCTGGCACCAGTTTCGTACTCAGGCATGTGATTAGTTAGACTGGGCACTATACGTAGAGGTCGAAAGGGACCCCCTGGCACCAGTTTCAGGCTCCGGCCTTTTGTTTGTTAGATTGGGCACTAGAGATCAGGGTCGCATGTGACCCCCTGGCACCAATTTCCTGCTCAGGCCTGTTGTTTGTTAGACTGGGCACTAAATGTAGGGGCCTAAGGCGACCCCCTGGCACCAGTTCCAAGCCCCGGCCTGGTGTTTCTTAGACTGGGCACTGGACGTAGGGGTCGCAAGGGACCTCCTGGCACCAGTTTCGGTCTCCAGCCTTTTGTTTTTTAGACTGGGCATTATACATAGGGGTCGCAGGTGACTGCCTGGCACCAGTTTCGTACTCAGGCATGTGATTAGTTAGACTGGGCACTATACGTAGAGGTCGAAAGGGACCCTGTGGCACCAGTTTCAGGCTCCGGCCTGTTGTTTCTTAGACTAGGCACTAGACACAGGGGTCACAGTTTACCCCCTTGCACCAGTTACAGGCTCCGGCCTATTATTTGTTAGACTGGGCACTAGACGTAGGGGCCACAAGGGACCCCCTGGCACCAGTTTCGGTCTCCAGCCTTTTGTTTTTTAGACTGGGCACTAGACATAGGGGTCGCAGGTGACCCCCTGGCACCAGTTTTGTACTCAGGCATGTGATTAATTAGACTGGGCACTATAAGTAGAGGTCGAAAGGGACCCCCTGGCACCAGTTTCGGGCTCCTGCCTGTTGTTTCTTAGACTAGGCATTAGACATAGGGGTCGCAGGTGACTCCCTGGCACCAGTTTCGTACTCAGACATGTGATTAGTTAGACTGGGCACTATATGTAGAGGTCGAAAGGGACCCCGTGGCACCAGTTTCGGGCTCCGGCCTGTTGTTTCTTAGACTAGGCACTAGATGTAGGGGCCTAAGGCGACCCCCTGGCACCAGTTCCAAACCCCGGCCTGGTGTTTCTTAGACTGGGCACTGGACTTAGGGGTCGCAAGGGACCTCCTCGAACCAGTTTCGGTCTCCAGCCTTTTGTTTTTTAGACTGGGCATTAGACATAGAGGTCGCAGGTGACTCCCTGGCACCAGTTTCATACTCAGGCATGTGATTAGTTAGACTGGGCACTATACGTAGAGTTCGAAAGGGACCCCGTGGCACCAGTTTCGGGCTCTGGCCTGTTGTTTCTTAGACTAGGCACTAGACACAGGGGTCACAGGTGACCCCCTTGCACCAGTTACAGGCTCCAGCCTATTATTTTTTAGACTGGGCACTAGACGTAGGTGCCACAAGGGACCCCCTGGCACCAGTTTCAGTCTCCAGCCTTTTGTTTTTTAGACTGGGCACTAGACATAGGGGTCGCAGGTGACCCCCTGGCACCAGTTTCGTACTCAGGCGTGTTGTTAGATAGACTGGGCACTATACGTAGAGGTCAAAAGTGACCCCCTGGCACCAGTTTCAGGCTCCGCCTTTTGTTTGTTAGATTGGGCACTACACATCAGGGTCGCAGGTGTCCCACTGGCACCAATTTCCTGCTCAGGCCTGTTGTTTGTTAGACTGGGAACTAGATGTAGGGGTCACAAGGGACCCCCTGGCACCAGTTTCAGGCTCCAGCCTATTGTTTGTTAGACTGGGCACTCGTAGCGGCGACAAGGGACTCCCTGGCACCAGTTTCAGTCTCCATCCTTTTGTTTCTTAGACTGGGCACTAGACACAGGGGTCGCAGGTGACCCCCTTGCACCAGTTTCAGGCTTTGGCCTATTATTTTTTAGACAGGGCACTAGACGTAGAGGCAACAAGGGAGACCCCCTGGCACCAGTTTCAGGCTCCGGCCTGTTGTTTGTTAGACTGGGCTTTAGACGCAGGGGTAACAGGTGACCCCTTGGAACCAGTTTCAGGCTCCGGCCTGTTGTTTGTTAGACTGGGCACTAGTTGTAGGGGCCGCAGGTGGCCCCCTGGCCCCAGTATCGGGCTCTGGTCTGTTGTTTCTTAGACTGGGCACTAGACATAGGGGCCGCAGTTGACCCCCTGGCACCAGTTTCGTACTCAGGCACGTTGTTAGTAAGACTGGGCACTATACGTAGAGGTCGAAAGGGACCCCCTGGCACCAGTTTCAGGTTCCGGCCTTCTGTTTGTTAGATTGGGGCACTAGAGATCAGGGTCGCATGTGACCCCCTGGCACCAATTTCCTGCTCAGGTTTGTTGTTTGTTAGACTGGGCACTAGATGTAGGAGCCTAAGATGACCCCCTGGCACCAGTTCCAAACCCCAGCCTGGTGTTTTTTAGACTGGGCACTGGACGTAGGGGTCGCAAGGGACCTCCTGGCACCAGTTTCAGGCTCCGGCCTGTTGTTTCTTAGACTGGGCACTAGACACAGAGGTCACAGGTGACCCCCTTGCACCAGTTTCAGGCTCCGGCCTATTATTTGTTAGACTGGGCACCAGACGTAGGGGCCACAGAGGACCCCCTGGCACCTGTTTCAGGCTCCGGCCTTTTGTTTGTTAGACTGGGCATTAGACACAGGGGTAACAGGTGACCCCTTGGAACCAGTTTCAGGCTCCGGCCTGTTGTTTAACTGGGCACTAGTTGTAGGGGCCACAAGGGACCCCCTGGCACCAGTTTCAGTCTCCAGCCTTTTGTTTTTTAGACTGGGCACTAGACATAGGGGTCGCAGGTGACCCCCTGGCACCAGTTTCGTACTCAGGCATGTGATTAATTAGACTGGGCACTATAAGTAGAGGTCGAAAGGGACCCCCTGGCACCAGTTTCGGGCTCCTGCCTGTTGTTTCTTAGACTAGGCACTAGACAAAGGGGTCACAGGTGACCCCCTTACACCAGTTTCAGGCTCCGGCCTATTATTTGTTAGACTGGGCACTAGACGTAGGGGCCACAAGGGACCCCCTGGCACCAGTTTCAGTCTCCAGCCTTTTGTTTTTTAGACTGGGCACTAGACATAGGGGTCGCAGGTGACCCCCTGGCACCAGTTTCGTACTCAGGCATGTTGGTAGATAGACTGGGCACTATACGTAGAGGTCAAAAGTGACCCCCTGGCACCAGTTTCAGGCTCTGCCTTTTGTTTGTTAGATTGGGTTTTGGGCCCAATCAGGGTCGCAGGTGTCCCACTGGCACCAATTTCCTGCTCAGGCCTGTTGTTTGTTAGACTGGGAACTAGATGTAGGGGTCACAAGGGACCCCCTTGCACCAGTTTCAGGCTCCAGCCTATTGTTTGCTAGACTGGGCACTCGTTGTAGCGGCGACAAGGGACTCCCTGGCACCAGTTTCGGTCTCCATCCTTTTGTTTCTTAGACTGGGCGCTAGACACAGGGGTCACAGGTGACCCCCTTGCACCAGTTTCAGGCTGTGGCCTATTATTTTTTAGACTGGGCACTAGACGTAGAGGCAACAAGGGACCCCCTTGCACCAGTTTCAGGCTCCGGCCTGTTGTTTGTTAGACTGGGCTTTAGACGCAGGGGTAACAGGTGACCCCTTGGAACCAGTTTCAGGCTCCAGCCTGTTAGTTGTTAGACTGGGCACTAGTTGTAGGGGCCGCAGGTGGCCCCGTGGCCCCAGTTTCGGGCTCTGGTCTGTTGTTTCTTAGACTGGGCACTAGACATAGAGGCCGCAGGTGACCCCCTGGCACCAGTTTCGTACTCAGGCATGTTGTTAGATAGACTGGGCACGATACGTAGAGGTCAAAAGTGACCCCCTAGCACCAGTTTCAGGCTCTGCCTTTTGTTTGTTAGATTGGGCACTACACATCAGGGTCGCAGGTGTCCCACTGGCACCAATTTTCTGCTCAGGCCTGTTGTTTGTTAGACTGGGAACTAGATGTAGGGGTCACAAGGGACCCCCTGGCACCAGTTTCAGGCTCCAGCCTATTGTTTGTTAGACTGGGCACTCGTTGTAGCGGCGACAAGGGACTCCCTGGCACCAGTTTCGGTCTCCATCCTTTTGTTTCTTAGACTGGGCACTAGACACAGGGGTCGCAGGTGACCCCCTTGCACCAGTTTCAGGCTTTGGCCTATTATTTTTTAGACTGGGCACTAGACGTAGAGGCAACAAGGGACCCCCTGGCACCAGTTTCAGGCTCCGGCCTGTTGTTTGTTAGACTGGGCTTTAGACGCAGGGGTAACAGGTGACCCCTTGGAACCAGTTTCAGGCTCCAGCCTGTTAGTTGTTAGACTGGGCACTAGTTGTAGGGGCCGCAGGTGGCCCCCTGGCCCCAGTTTCGGGCTCTGGTCTGTTGTTTCTTAGACTGGGCACTAGACATAGGGGCCACAGGTGACCCCCTGGCACCAGTTTCGTACTCAGGCATGTTGTTAGTTAGACTGGGCACTATACGTAGAGGTCGAAAGGGACCCCCTGGCACCAGTTTCTGGTTCCGGCCTACTGTTTGTTAGATTGGGGCACTAGAGATCAGGGTCGCATGTGACCCCCTGGCACCAATTTCCTGCTCAGGTTTGTTGTTTGTTAGACTGGGCACTAGATGTAGGGGCCTAAGGTGACCCCCTGGCACCAGTTCCAAACCCCGGCCTGGTGTTTCTTAGACTGGGCACTGGACATAGGGGTCGCAAGGGACCTCCTGGCACCAGTTTCAGGCTCCGGCCTGTTGTTTGTTAGACCAGGCTCTAGACGCAGGGGTCGCAGGTGACCCCTTGGCACCAGTTTTGGGCCCGACCTGTTGTTTCTTAGACTTGGCACTAGACACAGAGGTCACAGGTGACCCCCTTGCACCAGTTTCAGGCTCCGGCCTATTATTTGTTAGACTGGGCACCAGACGTAGGGGCCACAGAGGACCCCCTGGCACCTGTTTCAGGCTCCGGCCTGTTGTTTGTTAGACTGGGCATTAGACACAGGGGTAACAGGTGACTCCTTGGAACCAGTTTCAGGCTCCGGCCTGTTGTTTGACTGGGCACTAGTTGTAGGGGCCACAAGGGACCCCCTGGCACCAGTTTCGGTCTCCAGCCTTTTGTTTTTTAGACTGGGCATTAGACATAGGGGTCGCAGGTGACCCCCTGGCACCAGTTTCGTACTCAGGCATGTGATTAGTTAGACTGGGCACTATACGTAGAGGTCGAAAGGGACCCCCTGGCACCAGTTTCGGGATCCGGCCTGTTCTTTCTTAGACTAGGCACTAGACACAGGGGTCACAGGTGACCCCTTGCACCAGTTTCAGGCTCCGGCCTGTTATTTGTTAGACTGGGCACTAGACGTAGGGGCCACAAGGGACCCCCTGGCACCAGTTTCAGGCTCCGGCCTGTTGTTTGTTAGACTGGGCACTAGACATAGGGGTCGCAGGTGACCACCTGGCACCAGTTTCGTACTCAGGCATGTGATTAGTTAGACTGGGCACTATACGTAGAGGTCGAAAGGGACCCCCTGGCACCAGTTTCAGGCTCCGGCCTTTTGTTTGTTAGATTGGGCACTAGAGATCAGGGTCGCATGTGACCCCCTGGCACCAATTTCCTGCTCAGGCCTGTTGTTTGTTAGACTGGGAACTAGATGTAGGGGCCTAAGGCGACCCCCTGGCACCAGTTCCAAACCCCGGCCTGGTGTTTCTTAGACTGGGCACTGGACGTAGGGGTCGCAAGGGACCTCCTGGCACCAGTTTCGGTCTCCAGCCTTTTGTTTTTTAGACTGGGCATTAGACATAGGGGTCGCAGGTGACTGCCTGGCACCAGTTTCGTACTCAGGCATGTGATTAGTTAGACTGGGCACTATACGTAGAGGTCAAAAGGGACCCCGTGGCACCAGTTTAAGGCTCCGGCCTGTTGTTTCTTAGACTAGGCACTAGACACAGGGGTCACAGGTGACCCCCTTGCACCAGTTACAGGCTCCGGCCTATTATTTGTTAGACTGGGCACTGGACGTAGGGGCCACAAGGGATCCCCTGGCACCAGTTTCGGTCTCCAGACTTTTGTTTTTTAGACTGGGCACTAGACATAGGGGTCGCAGGTGACCCCCTGGCACCAGTTTCGTACTCAGGCATGTGATTAATTAGACTGGGCACTATAAGTAGAGGTCGAAAGGGACCCCCTGGCACCAGTTTCGGGCTCCTGCCTGTTGTTTCTTAGACTAGGCATTAGACATAGGGGTCGCAGGTGACTCCCTGGCACCAGTTTCGAACTCAGGCATGTGATTAGTTTGACTGGGCACTATATGTAGAGGTCGAAAGGGACCCCGTGGCACCAGTTTCGGGCTCCGGCCTGTTGTTTCTTAGACTAGGCACTAGATGTAGGGGCCTAAGGCGACCCCCTGGCACCAGTTCCAAACCCCGGCCTGGTGTTTCTTAGACTGGGCACTAGACACAGGGGTCGCAGGTGACCCCCTTGCACCAGTTTCAGGCTTTGGCCTATTATTTTTTAGACAGGGCACTAGACGTAGAGGCAACAAGGGACCCCCTGGCACCAGTTTCAGGCTCCGGCCTGTTGTTTGTTAGACTGGGCTTTAGACGAAGGGGTAACAGGTGACCCCTTGGAACCAGTTTCAGGCTCCGGCCTGTTGTTTGTTAGACTGGGCACTAGTTGTAGGGGCCGCAGGTGGCCCCCTGGCCCCAGTATCGGGCTCTGGTCTGTTGTTTCTTAGACTGGGCACTAGACATAGGGGCCGCAGTTGACCCCCTGGCACCAGTTTCGTACTCAGTCAAGTTGTTAGTAAGACTGGGCACTATACGTAGAGGTCGAAAGGGACCCCCTGGCACCAGTTTCAGGTTCCGGCCTTCTGTTTGTTAGATTGGGGCACTAGAGATCAGGGTCGCATGTGACCCCCTGGCACCAATTTCCTGCTCAGGTTTGTTGTTTGTTAGACTGGGCACTAGATGTAGGGGCCTAAGATGACCCCCTGGCACCAGTTCCAAACCCCGGCCTGGTGTTTCTTAGACTGGGCACTGGACGTAGGGGTCGCAAGGGACCTCCTGGCACCAGTTTCAGGCTCCGGCCTATTGTTTGTTAGACCGGGCTCTAGACGCAGGGGTCGCAGGTGACCCCTTGGCACCAGTTTTGGGCCCGACCTGTTGTTTCTTAGACTGGGCACTAGACACAGAGGTCACAGGTGACCCCCTTGCACCAGTTTCAGGCTCCGGCCTATTATTTGGTAGACTGGGCACCAGACGTAGGGGCCACAGAGGACCCCCTGGCGCCTGTTTCAGGCTCCGGCCTTTTGTTTGTTAGACTGGGCATTAGACACAGGGGTAACAGGTGACCCCTTGGAACCAGTTTCAGGCTCCGGCCTGTTGTTTGACTGGGCACTAGTTGTAGGGGCCACAAGGGACCCCCTGGCACCAGTTTCAGCCTCTAGCCTTTTGTTTTTTAGACTGGGCACTAGACATAGGGGTCGCAGGTGACCCCCTGGCACCAGTTTCGTACTCAGGCATGTGATTAATTAGACTGGGCACTATAAGTAGAGGTCGAAAGGGACCCCCTGGCACCAGTTTCGGGCTCCTGCCTGTTGTTTCTTAGACTAGGCACTAGACAAAGGGGTCACAGGTGACCCCCTTACACCAGTTTCAGGCTCCGGCCTATTATTTGTTAGACTGGGCACTAGACGTAGGGGCCACAAGGGACCCCCTGGCACCAGTTTCAGTCTCCAGCCTTTTGTTTTTTAGACTGGGCACTAGACATAGGGGTCGCAGGTGACCCCCTGGCACCAGTTTCGTACTCAGGCATGTTGTTAGATAGACTGGTCACTATACGTAGAGGTCAAAAGTGACCCCCTGGCACCAGTTTCAGGCTCTGCCTTTTGTTTGTTAGATTGGGTTTTGGGCCCAATCAGGGTCGCAGGTGTCCCACTGGCACCAATTTCCTGCTCAGGCCTGTTGTTTGTTAGACTGGGAACTAGATGTAGGGGTCACAAGGGACCCCCTGGCACCAGTTTCAGGCTCCAGCCTATTGTTTGTTAGACTGGGCACTCGTTGTAGCGGCGACAAGGGACTCCCTGGCACCAGTTTCGGTCTCTATCCTTTTGTTTCTTAGACTGGGCGCTAGACACAGGGGTCGCAGATGACCCCCTTGCACCAGTTTCAGGCTTTGGCCTATTATTTTTTAGACTGGGCACTAGACGTAGAGGCAACAAGGGACCCCCTGGCACCAGTTTCAGGCTCCGGCCTGATGTTTGTTAGACTGGGCTTTAGACGCAGGGGTAACAGGTGACCCCTTGGAACCAGTTTCAGGCTCCAGCCTGTTAGTTGTTAGACTGGGCACTAGTTGTAGGGGCCGCAGGTGGCCCCCTGGCCCCAGTTTCGGGCTCTGGTCTGTTGTTTCTTAGACTGGGCACTAGACATAGGGGCCGCAGTTGACCCCCTGGCACCAGTTTCGTACTCAGGCATGTTGTTAGTTAGACTGGGCACTATACGTAGAGGTCGAAAGGGACCCCCTGGCACCAGTTTCAGGTTCCGGCCTTCTGTTTGTTAGATTGGGGCACTAGAGATCAGGGTCGCATGTGACCCCCTGGCACCAATTTCCTGCTCAGGTTTGTTGTTTGTTAGACTGGGCACTAGATGTAGGGGCCTAAGGTGACCCCCTGGCACCAGTTCCAAACCCCGGCCTGGTGTTTCTTAGACTGGGCACTGAACATAGGGGTCGCAAGGGACCTCCTGGCACCAGTTTCAGGCTCCGGCCTGTTGTTTGTTAGACCAGGCTCTAGACGCAGGGGTCGCAGGTGACCCCTTGGCACCAGTTTTGGGCCCGACCTGTTGTTTCTTAGACTTGGCACTAGACACAGAGGTCACAGGTGACCCCCTTGCACCAGTTTCAGGCTCCGGCCTATTATTTGTTAGACTGGGCACCAGACGTAGGGGCCACAGAGGACCCCCTGGCACCTGTTTCAGGCTCCTGTTTCAGGCTCCGGCCTGTTGTTTGTTAGACTGGGCATTAGACACAGGGGTAACAGGTGACTCCTTGGAACCAGTTTCAGGCTCCGGCCTGTTGTTTGACTGGGCACTAGTTGTAGGGGCCACAAGGGACCCCCTGGCACCAGTTTCGGTCTCCAGCCTTTTGTTTTTTAGACTGGGCATTAGACATAGGGGTCGCAGGTGACCCCCTGGCACCAGTTTCGTACTCAGGCATGTGATTAGTTAGACTGGGCACTATACGTAGAGGTCGAAAGGGACCCCCTGGCACCAGTTTCGGGCTCCGGCCTGTTCTTTCTTAGATTAGGCACTAGACACAGTGGTCACAGGTGACCCCCTTGCACCAGTTTCAGGCTCCGGCCTGTTATTTGTTAGACTGGGCACTAGACTTAGGGGCCAAAAGGGACCCCCTGGCACCAGTTTCAGGCTCCGGCCTGTTGTTTGTTAGACTGGGCACTAGACATAGGGGTCGCAGGTGACCACCTGGCACCAGTTTCGTACTCAGGCATGTGATTAGTTAGACTGGGCACTATACGTAGAGGTCGAAAGGGACCCCCTGGCGCCAGTTTCAGGCTCCGCCCTTTTGTTTGTTAGATTGGGCACTAGAGATCAGGGTCGCATGTGACCCCCTGGCACCAATTTCCTGCTCAGGCCTGTTGTTTGTTAGACTGGGCACTAGATGTAGGGGCCTAAGGCGACCCCCTGGCACCAGTTTCGGTCTCCAGCCTTTTGTTTTTTAGACTGGACACTAGACATAGGGGTCGCAGGTGAACCCCTGGCACCAGTTTCGTACTCAGGCATGTGATTAATTAGACTGGGCACTATAAGTAGAGGTCGAAAGGGACCCCCTGGCACCAGTTTCGGGCTCCTGACTGTTGTTTCTTAGACTAGGCATTAGACATAGGGGTCGCAGGTGACTCCCTGGCACCAGTTTCGTACTCAGGCATGTGATTAGTTAGACTGGGCACTATATGTAGAGGTCGAAAGGGACCCCGTGGCACCAGTTTCGGGCTCCGGCCTGTTGTTTCTTAGACTAGGCACTAGATGTAGGGGCCTAAGGCGAACCCCTGGCACCAGTTCCAAACCCCGGCCTGGTGTTTCTTAGACTGGGCACTGGACTTAGGGGTCGCAAGGGACCTCCTGGCACCAGTTTCGGTCTCCAGCCTTTTTTTTTTTAGACTGGGCACTAGACATAGGGGTCGCAGGTGACCCCCTGGCACCAGTTTCGTACTCAGGCATGTGATTAATTAGACGGGGCACTATAAGTAGAGGTCGAAAGGGACCCCCTGGCACCAGTTTCGGTCTCCAGCCTTTTGTTTTTTAGACTGGGCATTAGACATAGGAGTCGCAGGTGACTCCCTGGCACCAGTTTCATACTCAGGCATGTGATTAGTTAGACTGGGCACTATACGTAGAGTTCGAAAGGGACCCCGTGGCACCAGTTTCGGGCTCTGGCCTGTTGTTTCTTAGACTAGGCACTAGACACAGGGGTCACAGGTGACCCCCTTGCACCAGTTACAGGCTCCAGCCTATTATTTGTTAGATTGGGCACTAGACGTAGGGGCCATAAGGGACCCCCTGGCACCAGTTTCAGTCTCCAGCCTTTTGTTTTTTAGACTGGGCACTAGACATAGGGGTCGCAGGTGACCCCCTGGCACCAGTTTCGTACTCAGGCATGTTGTTAGATAGACTGGGCACTATACGTAGAGGTCAAAAGTGACCCCCTGGCACCAGTTTCAGGCTCCGCCTTTTGTTTGTTAGATTGGGCACTACACATCAGGGTCGCAGGTGTCCCACTGGCACCAATTTCCTGCTCAGGCCTGTTGTTTGTTAGACTGGGAACTAGATGTAGGGGTCACAAGGGACCCCCTGGCACCAGTTTCAGGCTCCAGCCTATTGTTTGTTAGACTGGGCACTCGTTGTAGCGGCGACAAGGGACTCCCTGGCACCAGTTTCAGTCTCCATCCTTTTGTTTCTTAGACTGGGCACTAGACACAGGGGTCGCAGGTGACCCTCTTGCACCAGTTTCAGGCTTTGGCCTATTATTTTTTAGACAGGGCACTAGACATAGAGGCAACAAGGGACCCCCTGGCACCAGTTTCAGGCTCCGGCCTGTTGTTTGTTAGACTGGGCTTTAGACGCAGGGGTAACAGGTGACCCCTTGGAACCAGTTTCAGGCTCCGGCCTGTTGTTTGTTAGACTGGGCACTAGTTGTAGGGGCCGCAGGTGGCCCCCTGGCCCCAGTATCGGGCTCTGGTCTGTTGTTTCTTAGACTGGGCACTAGACATAGGGGCCGCAGTTGACCCCCTGGCACCAGTTTCGTACTCAGGCACGTTGTTAGTTAGACTGGGCACTATACGTAGAGGTCGAAAGGGACCCCCTGGCACCAGTTTCAGGTTCCGGCCTTCTGTTTGTTAGATTGGGGCACTAGAGATCAGGGTCGCATGTGACCCCCTGGCACCAATTTCCTGCTCAGGTTTGTTGTTTGTTAGACTGGGCACTAGATGTAGGGGCCTAAGGCGACCCCCTGGCACCAGTTTCGGTCTCCAGCCTTTTGTTTTTTAGACTGGGCACTAGACATAGGGGTCGCAGGTGACCCCCTGGCACCAGTTTCGTACTCAGGCATGTGATTAATTAGACTGGGCACTATAAGTAGAGGTCGAAAGGGACCCCCTGGCACCAGTTTCGGGCTCCTGTCTGTTGTTTCTTAGACTAGGCATTAGACATAGGGGTCGCAGGTGACTCCCTGGCACCAGTTTCGTACTCAGGCATGTGATTAGTTAGACTGGGCACTAGACGTAGGGGCCACAAGGGACCCCCTGGCACCAGTTTCAGGCTCCGGCCTGTTGTTTCTTAGACTGGGCACTAGACATAGGGGTCGCAGGTGACCACCTGGCACCAGTTTCGTACTCAGGCATGTGATTAGTTAGACTGGGCACTATACGTAGAGGTCGAAAGGGACCCCCTGGCACCAGTTTCGGGCTCCGGCCTGTTCTTTCTTAGACTAGGTACTAGACACAGGGGTCACAGGTGACCCCCTTGCACCAGTTTCAGGCTTTGGCCTATTATTTTTTAGACAGGGCACTAGACATAGAGGCAACAAGGGACCCCCTGGCACCAGTTTCAGGCTCCGGCCTGTTGTTTGTTAGACTGGGCTTTAGACGCAGGGGTAACAGGTGACCCCTTGGAACCAGTTTCAGGCTCCGGCCTGTTGTTTGTTAGACTGGGCACTAGTTGTAGGGGCCGCAGGTGGCCCCCTGGCCCCAGTATCGGGCTCTGGTCTGTTGTTTCTTAGACTGGGCACTAGACATAGGGGCCGCAGTTGACCCCCTGGCACCAGTTTCGTACTCAGGCACGTTGTTAGTTAGACTGGGCACTATACGTAGAGGTCGAAAGGGACCCCCTGGCACCAGTTTCAGGTTCCGGCCTTCTGTTTGTTAGATTGGGGCACTAGAGATCAGGGTCGCATGTGACCCCCTGGCACCAATTTCCTGCTCAGGTTTGTTGTTTGTTAGACTGGGCACTAGATGTAGGGGCCTAAGATGACCCCCTGGCACCAGTTCCAAACCCCGGCCTGGTGTTTTTTAGACTGGGCACTGGACGTAGGGGTCGCAAGGGACCTCCTGGCACCAGTTTCAGGCTCCGGCCTGTTGTTTGTTAGACCGGGCTCTAGACGCAGGGGTCGCAGGTGACCCCTTGGCACCAGTTTTGGGCCCGACCTGTTGTTTCTTAGACTGGGCACTAGACACAGAGGTCACAGGTGACCCCCTTGCATCAGTTTCAGGCTCCGGCCTATTATTTGTTATACTGGGCACCAGACGTAGGGGCCACAGAGGACCCCCTGGCGCCAGTTTCAGGCTCCGGCCTTTTGTTTGTTAGACTGGGCATTAGACACAGGGGTAACAGGTGACCCCTTGGAACCAGTTTCAGGCTCCGGCCTGTTGTTTGACTGGGCACTAGTTGTAGGGGCCACAAGGGACCCCCTGGCACCAGTTTCAGTCTCCAGCCTTTTGTCTTTTAGACTGGGCATTAGACATAGGGGTCGCAGGTGACCCCCTGGCACCAGTTTCGTACTCAGGCATGTGATTAGTTAGACTGGGCACTATACGTAGAGGTCGAAAGAGACCCCCTGGCACCAGTTTCGGGCTCCGGCCTGTTCTTTCTTAGACTAGGCACTAGACACAGGGGTCACAGGTGACCCCCTTGCACCAGTTTCAGGCTCCGGCCTGTTATTTGTTAGACTGGGCACTAGACGTAGGGGCCACAAGGGACCCCCTGGCACCAGTTTCAGGCTCCGGCCTGTTGTTTGTTAGACTGGGCACTAGACATAGGGGTCGCAGGTGACCCCCTGGCACCAGTTTCGTACTCAGGCATGTGATTAGTTAGACTGGGCACTATACGTAGAGGTCGAAAGGGACCCCCTGGCACCAGTTTCAGGCTCCGGCCTTTTGTTTGTTAGATTGGGCACTAGAGATCAGGGTCGCATGTGACCCCCTGGCACCAATTTCCTGCTCAGGCCTGTTGTTTGTTAGACTGGGCACTAGATGTAGGGGCCTAAGGCGACCCCCTGGCACCAGTTTCGGTCTCCAGCCTTTTGTTTTTTAGACTGGGCACTAGACATAGGGGTCGCAGGTGACCCCCTGGCACCAGTTTCGTACTCAGGCATGTGATTAATTAGACTGGGCACTATAAGTAGAGGTCGAAAGGGACCCCCTGGCACCAGTTTCGGGCTCCTGTCTGTTGTTTCTTAGACTAGGCATTAGACATAGGGGTCGCAGGTGACTCCCTGGCACCAGTTTCGTACTCAGGCATGTGATTAGTTAGACTGGGCACTATATGTAGAGGTCGAAACGGACCCCGTGGCACCAGTTTCGGGCTCTGGCCTGTTGTTTCTTAGACTAGGCACTAGATGTAGGGGCCTAAGGCGACCCCCTGGCACCAGTTCCAAACCCCGGCCTGGTGTTTCTTAGACTGGGCACTGGACTTAGGGGTCGCAAGGGACCTCCTGGCACCAGTTTCGGTCTCCAGCCTTTTGTTTTTTAGACTGGGCATTAGACATAGGGGTCGCAGGTGACTCCCTGGCACCAGTTTCATACTCAGGCATGTGATTAGTTAGACTGGGCACTATACGTAGAGTTCGAAAGGGACCCCGTGGCACCAGTTTCGGGCTCTGGCCTGTTGTTTCTTAGACTAGGCACTAGACACAGGGGTCACAGGTGACCCCCTTGCACCAGTTACAGGCTCCAGCCTATTATTTGTTAGACTGGGCACTAGACGTAGGGGCCACAAGGGACCCCCTGGCACCAGTTTCAGTCTCCAGCCTTTTGTTTTTTAGACTGGGCACTAGACATAGGGGTCGCAGGTGACCCCCTGGCACCAGTTTCGTACTCAGGCATGTTGTTAGATAGACTGGGCACTATACGTAGAGGTCAAAAGTGACCCCCTGGCACCAGTTTCAGGCTCCGCCTTTTGTTTGTTAGATTGGGCACTACACATCAGGGTCGCAGGTGTCCCACTGGCACCAATTTCCTGCTCAGGCCTGTTGTTTGTTAGACTGGGAACTAGATGTAGGGGTCACAAGGGACCCCCTGGCACCAGTTTCAGGCTCCAGCCTATTGTTTGTTAGACTGGGCACTCGTTGTAGCGGCAACAAGGGACTCCCTGGCACCAGTTTCAGTCTCCATCCTTTTGTTTCTTAGACTGGGCACTAGACACAGGGGTCGCAGGTGACCCCCTTGCACCAGTTTCAGGCTTTGGCCTATTATTTTTTAGACAGGGCACTAGACGTAGAGGCAACAAGGGACCCCCTGGCACCAGTTTCAGGCTCCGGCCTGTTGTTTGTTAGACTGGGCTTTAGACGCAGGGGTAACAGGTGACCCCTTGGAACCAGTTTCAGGCTCCGGCCTGTTGTTTGTTAGACTGGGCACTAGTTGTAGGGGCCGCAGGTGGCCCCCTGGCCCCAGTATCGGGCTCTGGTCTGTTGTTTCTTAGACTGGGCACTAGACATAGGGGCCGCAGTTGACCCCCTGGCACCAGTTTCGTACTCAGGCATGTTGTTAGTTAGACTGGGCACTATACGTAGAGGTCGAAAGGGACCCCCTGGCACCAGTTTCAGGTTCCGGCCTTCTGTTTGTTAGATTGGGGCACTAGAGATCAGGGTCGCATGTGACCCCCTGGCACCAATTTCCTGCTCAGGTTTGTTGTTTGTTAGACTGGGCACTAGATGTAGGGGCCTAAGATGACCCCCTGGCACCAGTTCCAAACCCTGGCCTGGTGTTTCTTAGACTGGGCACTGGACGTAGGGGTCGCAAGGGACCTCCTAGCACCAGTTTCAGGCTCCGGCCTGTTGTTTGTTAGACCGGGCTCTAGACGCAGGGGTCGCAGGTGACCCCTTGGCACCAGTTTTGGGCCCGACCTGTTGTTTCTTAGACTGGGCACTAGACACAGAGGTCACAGGTGACCCCCTTGCACCAGTTTCAGGCTCCGACCTATTATTTGGTAGACTGGGCACCAGACGTAGGGGCCATAGAGGACCCCCTGGCGCCTGTTTCAGGCTCCGACCTTTTGTTTGTTAGACTGGGCATTAGACACAGGGGTAACAGGTGACCCCTTGGAACCAGTTTCAGGCTCCGGCCTGTTGTTTGACTGGGCACTAGTTGTAGGGGCCACAAGGGACCCCCTGGCACCAGTTTCAGTCTCCAGCCTTTTGTTTTTTAGACTGGGCACTAGACATAGGGGTCGCAGGTGACCCCCTGGCACCAGTTTCGTACTCAGGCATGTGATTAATTAGACTGGGCACTATAAGTAGAGGTCGAAAGGGACCCCCTGGCACCAGTTTCGGGCTCCTGCCTGTTCTTACTTAGACTAGGCACTAGACACAGGGGTCACAGGTGACCCCCTTGCACCAGTTTCAGGCTCCGGCCTGTTATTTGTTAGACTGGGCACTAGACGTAGGGGCCACAAGGGACCCCCTGGCACCAGTTTCAGGCTCCGGCCTGTTGTTTGTTAGACTGGGCACTAGACATAGGGGTCGCAGGTGACCACCTGGCACCAGTTTCGTACTCAGGCATGGGATTAGTTAGACTGGGCACTATACGTAGAGGTCGAAAGGGACCCCCTGGCACCAGTTTCAGGCTCCGGCCTTTTGTTTGTTAGATTGGGCACTAGAGATCAGGGTCGCATGTGACCCCCTGGCACCAATTTCCTGCTCAGGCCTGTTGTTTGTTAGACTGGGCTCTAGATGTAGGGGCCTAAGGCGACCCCCTGGCACCAGTTCCAAACCCCGGCCTGGTGTTTCTTAGACTGGGCACTGGACGTAGGGGTCGCAAGGGACCTCCTGGCACCAGTTTCTGTCTCCAGCCTTTTGTTTTTTAGACTGGGCATTAGACATAGGGGTCGCAGGTGACTCCCTGGCACCAGTTTCGTACTCAGGCATGTGATTAGTTAGACTGGGCACTATACGTAGAGGTCGAAAGGGACCCCGTGGCACCAGTTTCGGGCTCCGGCCTGTTGTTTCTTAGACTAGGCACTAGACACGGGTCACAGGTGACCCCTTTGCACCAGTTACAGGCTCCGGCCTATTATTTGTTAGACTGGGCACTAGACGTAGGGGCCACAAGGGACCCCCTAGCACCAGTTTCGGTCTCCAGCCTTTTGTTTTTTAGACTGGGCACTAGACATAGGGGTCGCAGGTGACCCCCTGGCACCAGTTTCATACTCAGGCATGTGATTAATTAGACTGGGCACTATAAGTAGATGTCGAAAGTGACCCCCGGCACCAGTATCGGGCTCCTGCCTGTTGTTTCTTAGACTAGGCACTAGACAAAGGGGTCACAGGTGACCCCCTTACACCAGTTTCAGGCACCGGCCTATTATTTGTTAGACTGGGCACTAGACGTAGGGGCCACAAGGGACCCCCTGGCACCAGTTTCAGTCTCCAGCCTTTTGTTTTTTAGACTGGGCACTAGACATAGGGGTCGCAGGTGACATCCTGGCACCAGTTTCGTACTCAGGCATGTTGTTAGATAGACTGGGCACTATACGTAGAGGTCAAAAGTGACCCCCTGGCACCAGTTTCAGGCTCCGCCTTTTGTTTGTTAGATTGGGCACTACACATCAGGGTCGCAGGTGTCCCACTGGCACCAATTTCCTGCTCAGGCCTGTTGTTTGTTAGACTGGGAACTAGATGTAGGGGTCACAAGGGACCCCCTGGCACCAGTTTCAGGCTCCAACCTATTGTTTGTTAGACTGGGCACTCGTTGTAGCGGCGACAAGGGACTCCCTGGCACCAGTTTCGGTCTCCATCCTTTTGTTTCTTAGACTGGGCACTAGACACAGGTGTCGCAGGTGACCCCCTTGCACCAGTTTCAGGCATTGGCCTATTATTTTTTAGACTGGGCACTAGACGTAGAGGCAACAAGGGACCCCCTGGCACCAGTTTCAGGCTCCGGCCTGTTCAGGGTCGGACTGGCCCACAGGGGTACCAGGGAAACCACCGGTAGGCCCCACTGCCTGAGTGCCCACTCCTTCCTCTAGAAATCAGGTTCCAGACTGTGCACTTGTATTATACATGGTAGATATGTTGCATTACACTGCACTAGACTATTGTGTATTTCAAGCCTCTGTGGAGGCTGGCCACACAACCTTTGTAGGCTGGCCACACCCTTAAGTATGGGCCCCTATCACTGCATTCCCCCGGTGGGCCCTTCATACCCCAGTCCGACACTGGGCCTGTTTTTTGTTAGACTGGGCTTTAGACGCAGGGGTAACAGGTGACCCCTTGGAACCAGTTTCAGGCTCCGGCCTGTTGTTTGTTAGACTGGGCACTAGACATAGGGGTCGCAGGTGACCCCCTGGCACCAGTTTCGTACTCAGGCATGTGATTAGTTAGACTGGGCACTATACGTAGAGGTCGAAAGGGACCCCCTGGCACCAGTTTCAGGCTCCGGCCTTTTGTTTGTTAGATTGGGCACTAGAGATCAGGGTCGCATGTGACCCCCTGGCACCAATTTCCTGCTCAGACCTGTTGATTGTTAGACTGGGCACTAGATGTAGGGGCCTAAGGCGACCCCCTGGCACCAGTTCCAAACCCCGGCCTGGTGTTTCTAAGACTGGGCACTGGACGTAGGAGTCGCAAGGGACCTCCTGGCACCAGTTTCGGTCTCCAGCCTTTTGTTTCTTTGACTGGGCACTAGACACAGGGGTCGCAGGTGACCCCCTTGCACCAGTTTCAGGCATTGGCCTATTATTTTTTAGACTGGGCACTAGACGTAGAGGCAACAAGAGACCCCCTGGCACCAGTTTCAGGCTCCGGCCTGTTGTTTGTTAGACTGGGCTTTAGACGCAGGGGTAACAGGTGACCCCTTGGAACCAGTTTCAGGCTCCGGCCTGTTGTTTGTTAGACTGGGCACTAGTTGTAGGGGCCGCAGGTGGCCCCCTGGCCCCAGTTTCGGGCTCTTGTCTCTGTTTCTTAGACTGGGCACTAGACATAGGGGCCGCAGGTGTCCCGCTGGCACCAGTTTCGTACTCAGGCATGTTGTTAGTTAGACTGGGCACTATACGTAGAGGTCGAAAGGGACCCCCTGGCCCAGTTTCAGGTTCCGGCCTTCTGTTTGTTAGATTGGGGCACTAGAGATCAGGCTCGCATGTGACCCCCTGGCACAAATTTCCTGCTCAGGTTTGTTGTTTGTTAGACTGTGCACTAGATGTAGGGGCCTGGTGTTTCTTAGACTGGGCACTGGACGTAGGGGTCGCAAGGGACCTCCTGGCACCAGTTTCAGGCTCCGGCCTGTTGTTTGTTAGACCGGGCTCTAGACGCAGGGCTCGCAGGTGACCCCTTGGCACAAGTTTTGGGCCCGACCTGTTGTTTCTTAGACTGGGCATTAGACACAGGGGTAACAGGTGACCCCTTGGAACCAGTTTCAGGCTCTGGCCTGTTGTTTGACTGGGCACTAGTTGTAGGGGCCACAAGGGACCCCCTGGCACCAGTTTCGGTCTCCAGCCTTTTGTTTTTTAGACTGGGCATTAGACATAGGGGTCGCAGGTGACCCCCTGGCACCAGTTTCGTAATCAGGCATGTGATTAGTTAGACTGGGCACTATACGTAGAGGTCGAAAGGGACCCCCTGGCACCAGTTTCGGGCTCCGGCCTGTTCTTTCTTAGACTAGGCACTAGACAAAGGGGTCACAGGTGACCCCCTTGCACCAGTTTCAGGCTCCGGCCTGTTATTTGTTAGACTGGGCACTAGACGTAGGGGCCACAAGGGACCCCCTGGCACCAGTTTCAGGCTCCGGCCTGTTGTTTGTTAGACTGGGCTTTAGACACAGGGGTAACAGGTGACCCCTTGGAACCAGTTTCAGGCTCCGGCCTGTTGTTTGTTAGACTGGGCTTTAGACGCAGGGGTCGCAAGGGACCTCCTGGCACCAGTTTCACGCTCCGGTCTGTTATTTGTTAGACTGGGCACTAGACGCAGGGGCCACAAGAGACCCCCTGGCACCAGTTTCAGTCTCCAGCCTTTTGTTTTTTAGACTGGGCACTAGACATAGGGGTCGCAGGTGACCCCCTGGCACCAGTTTCGTACTCAGGCATGTTGTTAGATAGACTGGGCACTATACGTAGAGGTCAAAAGTGACCCCCTGGCACCAGTTTCAGGCTCCGCCTTTTGTTTGTTAGATTGGGCACTACACATCAGGGTCGCAGGTGTCCCACTGGCACCAATTTCCTGCTCAGGCCTGTTGTTTGTTAGACTGGGAACAAGATGTAGGGGTCACAAGGGACCCCCTGGCACCAGTTTCAGGCTCCAGCCTATTGTTTGTTAGACTGGGCACTCGTTGTAGCGGCGACAAGGGACTCCCTGGCACCAGTTTCGGTCTCCATCCTTTTGTTTCTTAGACTGGGCACTAGACACAGGGGTCGCAGGTGACCCCCTTGCACCAGTTTCAGGCATTGGCCTATTATTTTTTAGACTGGGCACTAGACGTAGAGGCAACAAGGGACCCCCTGGCACCAGTTTCAGGCTCCGGCCTGTTCAGGGTCGGACTGGCCCACAGGGGTACCAGGGAAACCACCTATAGGCCCCACTGCCTGAGTGCCCACTCCTTCCTCTAAAAATCAGGTTCCAGACTGTGCACTTGTATTATACATGGTAGATATGTTGCATTACACTGCACTAGACTATTGTGTATTTCAAGCCTCTGTGGAGGCTGGCCACACAACCTTTGTAGGCTGGCCACACCCTTAAGTATGGGCCCCTATAACTGCATTCCCCCGGTGGGCCCTTCATACTAGAGATGTGCACTTGAAATTTTTCTGGTTTTGTGTTTTGGTTTTGGGTTCGGTTCCGCGGCCGTGTTTTGGGTTCGACCGCGTTTTGGCAAAACCTCACCGAATTTTTTTTGTCGGATTCGGGTGTGTTTTGGATTCGGGTGTTTTTTTCAAAAAACCCTAAAAAACAGCTTAAATCATAGAATTTGGGGGTCATTTTGATCCCAAAGTATTATTAACCTCAAAAACCATAATTTCCACTCATTTTCAGTCTATTCTGAATACCTCACACAATATTATTTTTAGTCCTAAAATTTGCACCGAGGTCGCTGGATGACTAAGCTAAGCGACCCTAGTGGCCGACACAAACACCTGGCCCATCTAGGAGTGGCACTGCAGTGTCACGCAGGATGGCCCTTCCAAAAAACACTCCCCAAACAGCACATGACGCAAAGAAAAAAAGAGGCGCAATGAGGTAGCTGTGTGAGTAAGATAAGCGACCCTAGTGGCCGACACAAACACCTGGCCCATCTAGGAGTGGCACTGCAGTGTCACGCAGGATGGCCCTTCCAAAAAACACTCCCCAAACAGCACATGACGCAAAGAAGTAAAAAAGAGGCGCAATGAGGTAGCTGTGTGAGTAAGATAAGCGACCCTAGTGGCCGACACAAACACCTGGCCCATCTAGGAGTGGCACTGCAGTGTCACGCAGGATGGCCCTTCCAAAAAACACTCCCCAAACAGCACATGACCCAAAGAAGAAAAAAAGAGTCGCAATGAGGTAGCTGTGTGAGTAAGATAAGCGACCCTAGTGGCCGACACAAACACCTGGCCCATCTAGGAGTGGCACTGCAGTGTCACGCAGGATGGCCCTTCCAAAAAACACTCCCCAAACAGCACATGACGCAAAGAAAAAAAGAGGCGCAATGAGGTAGCTGTGTGAGTAAGATAAGCGACCCTAGTGGCCGACACAAACACCTAGCCCATCTAGGAGTGGCACTGCAGTTTCACGCAGGATGGCCCTTCCAAAAAACACTCCCCAAACAGCACATGACGCAAAGAAAAAAAGAGGCGCAATGAGGTAGCTGTGTGAGTAAGCTAAGCGACCCTAGTGGCCGACACAAACACCTGGCCCATCTAGGAGTGGCACTGCAGTGTCACGCAGGATGGCCCTTCCAAAAAACACTCCCCAAACAGCACATGACGCAAAGAAGAAAAAAAGAGGCGCAATGAGGTAGCTGTGTGAGTAAGCTAAGCGACCCTAGTGGCCGACACAAACACCTGGCCCATCTAGGAGTGGCACTGCAGTGTCACGCAGGATGGCCCTTCCAAAAAACACTCCCCAAACAGCACATGACGCAAATAAAAATGAAAGAAAAAAGAGGTGCAAGATGGAATTGTCCTTGGGCCCTCCCACCCACCCTTATGTTGTATAAACAGGACATGCACACTTTAACCAACCCATCATTTCAGTGACAGGGTCTGCCACACGACTGTGACTGAAATGACGGGTTGGTTTGGACCCCCACCGAAAAAGAAGCAATTAATCTCTCCTTGCACAAACTGGCTCTACAGAGGCAAGATGTCCACCTCATCATCATCCTCCGATATATCACCATGTACATCCCGCTCCTCACAGATTATCAATTCGTCCCCACTGGAATCCACCATCTCAGCTCCCTGTGTACTACTTTGTGGAGGCAATTGCTGCTGGTCAATGTCTCCACGGAGGAATTGATTATAATTCATTTTAATGAACATCATCTTCTCCACATTTTCTGGAAGTAACCTCGTACGCCGATTGCTGACAAGGTGAGCGGCGGCACTAAACACTCTTTCGGAGTACACACTTGTGGGAGGGCAACTTAGGTAGAATAAAGCCAGTTTGTGCAAGGGCCTCCAAATTGCCTCTTTTTCCTGCCAGTATAAGTACGGACTGTCTGAGGTGCCTACTTGGATGCGGTCACTCATATAATCCTCCACCATTCTTTCAATGGGGAGAGAATCATATGCAGTGACAGTAGACGACATGTCCGTAATCGTTGTCAGGTCCTTCAGTCCGGACCAGATGTCAGCATCAGCAGTCGCTCCAGACTGCCCTGCATCACCGCCAGCGGGTGGGCTCGGAATTCTGAGCCTTTTCCTCGCACCCCCAGTTGCGGGAGAATGTGAAGGAGGAGATGTTGACAGGTCGCGTTCCGCTTGACTTGACAATTTTGTCACCAGCAGGTCTTTGAACCCCAGCAGACTTGTGTCTGCCGGAAAGAGAGATCCAAGGTAGGTTTTAAATCTAGGATCGAGCACGGTGGCCAAAATGTAGTGCTCTGATTTCAACAGATTGACCACCCGTGAATCCTTGTTAAGCGAATTAAGGGCTCCATCCACAAGTCCCACATGCCTAGCGGAATCGCTCCCTTTTAGCTCCTCCTTCAATGTCTCCAGCTTCTTCTGCAAAAGCCTGATGAGGGGAATGACCTGACTCAGGCTGGCAGTGTCTGAACTGACTTCACGTGTGGCAAGTTCAAAAGGTTGCAGAACCTTGCACAACGTTGAAATCATTCTCCACTGCGCTTGAGACAGGTACATTCCACCTCCTATATCGTGCTCAATTGTATAGGCTTGAATGGCCTTTTGCTGCTCCTCCAACCTCTGAAGCATATATAGGGTTGAATTCCACCTCGTTACCACTTCTTGCTTCAGATGATGGCAGGGCAGGTTCAGGCGTTTTTGGTGGTGCTCCAGTCTTCTGTACGTGGTGCCTGTCCTCCGAAAGTGTCCCGCAATTCTTCTGGCCACCGACAGCATCTCTTGCACGCCCCTGTCGTTTTTTAAAAAATTCTGCACCACCAAATTCAAGGTATGTGCAAAACATGGGACGTGCTGGAATTTGCCCATATTTAATGCACACACAATATTGCTGGCGTTGTCCGATGCCACAAATCCACAGGAGAGTCCAATTGGGGTAAGCCATTCCGCGATGATCTTCCTCAGTTGCCGTAAGAGGTTTTCAGCTGTGTGCGTATTCTGGAAACCGGTGATACAAAGCGTAGCCTGCCTTGGAAAGAGTTGGCGTTTGCGAGATGCTGCTACTGGTGCCGCCGCTGCTGTTCTTGCGGCGGGAGTCCATACATCTACCCAGTGGGCTGTCACAGTCATATAGTCCTGACCCTGCCCTGCTCCACTTGTCCACATGTCCGTGGTTAAGTGGACATTGGGTACAACTGCATTTTTTAGGACACTGGTGAGTCTTTTTCTGACGTCCGTGTACATTCTCGGTATCGCCTGCCTAGAGAAGTGGAACCTAGATGGTATTTGGTAACGGGGGCACACTACCTCAAGAAATTGTCTAGTTCCCTGTGAACTAACGGTGGATACCGGATGCACGTCTAACACCAACATAGTTGTCAAGGCCTCAGTTATCCGCTTTGCAACAGGATGACTGCTGTGATATTTCATCTTCCTCGCAAAGGACTGTTGGACAGTCAATTGCTTGGTGGAAGTAGTAAAAGTGGGCTTACGACTTCCCCTCTGGGATGACCATCGACTCCCAGCAGCAACAACAGCAGCGCCATCAGCAGTAGGCGTTACACGCAAGGATGCATCGGAGGAATCCCAGGCAGGAGAGGACTCGTCAGAATTGCCAGTGACATGGCCTGCAGGACTATTGGCATTCCTGGGGAAGGAGGAAATTGACACTGAGGGAGTTGGTGGGGTGGTTTGCGTGAGCTTGGTTACAAGAGGAAGAGATTTACTGGTCAGTGGACTGCTTCCGCTGTCGCCCAAAGTTTTTGAACTTGTCACTGACTTATTATGAATGCGCTGCAGGTGACGTATAAGGGAGGATGTTCCGAGGTGGTTAACGTCCTTACCCCTACTTATTACAGCTTGACAAAGGCAACACACGGCTTGACAAATGTTGTCCGCATTTCTGTTGAAATACTTCCACACCGAAGAGCTGATTTTTTTGGTATTTTCACCAGGCATGTCAACGGCCCTATTCCTCCCACGGACAACAGGTGTCTCCCCGGGTGCCTGACTTAAACAAACCACCTCACCATCAGAATCCTCCTGGTCAATTTCCTCCCCAGCGCCAGCAACACCCATATCCTCCTCATCCTGGTGTACTTCAACACTGACATCTTCAATCTGACTATCAGGAACTGGACTGCGGGTGCTCCTTCCAGCACTTGCAGGGGGCGTGCAAATGGTGGAAGGCGCATGCTCTTCACGTCCAGTGTTGGGAAGGTCAGGCATCGCAAACGACACAATTGGACTCTCCTTGTGGATTTGGGATTTCGAAGAACGCACAGTTCTTTGCGGTGCTTTTGCCAGCTTGAGTCTTTTCATTTTTCTAGCGAGAGGCTGAGTGCTTCCATCCTCATGTGAAGCTGAACCACTAGCCATGAACATAGGCCAGGGCCTCAGCCGTTCCTTGCCACTCCGTGTGGTAAATGGCATATTGGCAAGTTTACGCTTCTCCTCCGACAATTTTATTTTAGATTTTGGAGTCCTTTTTTTACTGATATTTGGTGTTTTGATTTTACATGCTCTGTACTATGACATTGGGCATCGGCCTTGGCAGACGACGTTGCTGGCATTTCATCGTCTCGGCCATGACTAGTGGCAGCAGCTTCAGCACGAGGTGGAAGTGGATCTTGATCTTTCCCTAATTTTGGAACCTCAACATTTTTGTTCTCCATATTTTAATAGGCACAACTAAAAGGCACCTCAGGTAAACAATGGAGATGGATGGATACTAGTATACTTATGGATGGACCAGCGACTGCCGACACAGAGGTAGCTACAGCCGTGGACTACCGTACTGTGTCTGCTGCTAATATAGACTGGATGATAATGAGATGAAATTAATATATATATATATATATAATATCACTAGTACTGCAGCCGGACAGGTATATATATTTATTATGTAATGACTGATGACGGACCTGCTGGACACTGTCAGCTCAGCAGCACCGCAGACTGCTACAGTAAGTTACTATAGTAGTATGTATCAAGAAGAAAGAAAAAAAAAAGCCACGGGTAGGTGGTATACAATTATGGATGGACCAGCGACTGCCGACACAGAGGTAGCTACAGCCGTGGACTACCGTACTGTGTCTGCTGCTAATATAGACTGGATGATAATGAGATGAAATTAATATATATATATATATATAATATCACTAATACTGCAGCCGGACAGGTATATATATTTATTATGTAATGACTGATGACGGACCTGCTGGACACTGTCAGCTCAGCAGCACCGCAGACTGCTACAGTAAGCTACTATAGTAGTATGTATAAAGAAGAAGAAAGAAAAAAAAAAACCACGGGTAGGTGGTATACAATTATGGATGGACCAGCGACTGCCGACACAGAGGTAGCTACAGCCGTGGACTACCGTACTGTGTCTGCTGCTAATATAGACTGGATGATAATGAGATGAAATTAATATATATATATATATATATATATATATATATATAATATCACTAGTACTGCAGCCGGACAGGTATATATATTTATTATGTAATGACTGATGACGAACCTGCTGGACACTGTCAGCTCAGCAGCACCGCAGACTGCTACAGTAAGCTACTATAGTAGTATGTATCAAGAAGAAAGAAAAGAAAAAACACGGGTAGGTGGTATACAATTATGGATGGACCAGCGACTGCCGACACAGAGGTAGCTACAGCCGTGGACTACCGTACTGTGTCTGCTGCTAATATAGACTGGATGATAATGAGATGAAATTAATATATATATATATATATATAATATCACTAGTACTGCAGCCGGACAGGTATATATATTTATTATGTAATGACTGATGACGGACCTGCTGGACACTGTCAGCTCAGCAGCACCGCAGACTGCTACAGTAAGCTACTATAGTAGTATGTTTAAAGAAGAAGAAAGAAAAAAAAAAAACACGGGTAGGTGGTATACAATTATGGATGGACCAGCGACTGCCGACACAGAGGTAGCTACAGCCGTGGACTACCGTACTGTGTCTGCTGCTAATATAGACTGGATGATAATGAGATGAAATTAATATATATATATATATATATATATATAATATCACTAGTACTGCAGCCGGACAGGTATATATATTTATTATGTAATGACTGATGACGGACCTGCTGGACACTGTCAGCTCAGCAGCACCGCAGACTGCTACAGTAAGCTACTATAGTAGTATGTATCAAGAAGAAAGAAAAGAAAAAAAACCACGGGTAGGTGGTATACAATTATGGATGGACCAGCGACTGCCGACACAGAGGTAGCTACAGCCGTGGACTACCGTACTGTGTCTGCTGCTAATATAGACTGGATGATAATGAGATGAAATTAATATATATATATATATATATATAATATCACTAGTACTGCAGCCGGACAGGTATATATATTTATTATGTAATGACTGATGATGGACCTGCTGGACACTGTCAGCTCAGCAGCACCGCAGACTGCTACAGTAAGCTACTATAGTAGTATGTATAAAGAAGAAGAAAGAAAAAAAAAAACACGGGTAGGTGGTATACAATTATGGATGGACCAGCGACTGCCGACACAGAGGTAGCTACAGCCGTGGACTACCGTACTGTGTCTGCTGCTAATATAGACTGGATGATAATGAGATGAAATTAATATATATATATATATATATATATAATATCACTAGTACTGCAGCCGGACAGGTATATATATTTATTATGTAATGACTGATGACGGACCTGCTGGACACTGTCAGCTCAGCAGCACCGCAGACTGCTACAGTAAGCTACTATTAGTAGTATGTATAAAGAAGAAGAAAGAAAAAAAAAACGGGTAGGTGGTATACAATATTATATATATATTATATACAATTATATATATATATATATATATATTAAACTGGTGGTGATTATTAAACTGGTGGTCAGGTCACTGGTCACACTATCAGCAACTTGCAAGTAGTACTCCTAAGCAGACAATCACAATATATATTATACTGGTGGTCAGTGTGGTCACAATGGCAGTGTGGCACTCTGGCAGCAAAAGTGTGCACTGTACGTTATATGTACTCCTGAGTCCTGCTCTCAGACTCTAACTGCTCCCCACTGTCAGTGTCTCCCCCACAAGTCAGATATACATTATACAGTCACACTATCTATCTATCACTTCAGCAAGTAGTAGTACTCCTCCTAATGCTCCCCAAAATTACTACTGTGTCTCTCTCTACTCTAGTCTCACTCTCTTCTCTATAAACGGAGAGGACGCCAGCCACGTCCTCTCCCTATAAATCTCAATGCACGTGTGAAAATGGCGGCGACGCGCGGCTCCTTATATAGAATCCGAGTCTCGCGATAGAATCCGAGCCTCGCGAGAATCCGACAGCGGGATGATGACGTTCGGGCGCGCTCGGGTTAACCGAGCAAGGCGGGAAGATCCGAGTCGCTCGGACCCGTGTAAAAAAACATGAAGTTCATGGCACCAATTTCCTGCTCAGGCCTGTTGATTGTTAGACTGGGCACTAGATGTAGGGGCCTAAGGCGACCCCCTGGCACCAGTTCCAAACCCCGGCCTGGTGTTTCTTAGACTGGGCACTGGACGTAGGGGTCGCAAGGGACCTCCTGGCACCAGTTTCGGTCTCCAGCCTTTTGTTTTTTAGACTGGGCATTAGACATAGGGGTCGCAGGTGACTCCCTGGCACCAGTTTCGTACTCAGGCATGTGATTAGTTAGACTGGGCACTATACGTAGAGGTCGAAAGGGACCCCGTGGCACCAGTTTCGGGCTCCGGCCTGTTGTTTCTTAGACTAGGCACTAGACACAGGGGTCACAGGTGACCCCCTGGCACCAGTTTCAGGCTCCGGACTTTTGTTTGTTAGATTGGGCACTAGAGATCAGGGTCGCATGTGACCCCCTGGCACCAATTTCCTGCTCAGGCCTGTTGTTTGTTAGACTGGGCACTAGATGTAGGGGCCTAAGGCGACCCCCTGGCACCAGTTCCAAACCCCGGCCTGGTGTTTCTTAGACTGGGCACTGGACGTAGGGGTGGCAAGGGACCTCCTGGCACCAGTTTCGGTCTCCAGCCTTTTGGTTTTTAGACTGGGCATTAGACATAGGGGTCGCAGGTGTCTCCCTGGCACCAGTTTCGTACTCAGGCATGTGATTAGTTTGACTGGGCACTATACGTAGAGGTCGAAAGGGACCACGTGGCACCAGTTTCGGGCTCCGGCCTGTTGTTTCTTAGACTAGGCACTAGAAACAGGGGTCACAGGTGACCCCTTTGCACCAGTTACAGGCTCCGGCCTATTATTTGTTAGACTGGGCACTAGACGTAGGGGCCACAAGGGACCCCCTGGCACCAGTTTCGGTCTCCAGCCTGTTGTTTGTTAGACTGGGCAGTAGTTGTAGGGGCCGCAGGTGGCCCCCTGGCCCCAGTTTTGGGCTCTGGTCTGTTGTTTCTTAGACTGGGCACTAGACATAGGGCCCTGGCACCAGTTTCAGGCTCCGACATATTATTTGTTAGACTGGGCACTAGACGTAGGGGCCACAAGGGACCCCCTGGCACCAGTTTCGGTCTCCATCCTTTTGTTTTATATATAAATATATATATATATATATAATAGAGTGATACATCCCTTATAGTATAAGGACACCTCCTCATCTCCGACCACAGTGCAATTGTGGGTTTGTCAGAGCATATGGAGCCTGTTAATCTCTCCTTCTTCACAATCTCCCGCAAGACATTATATCAGAGGCATAAAATAGGTGAGAGACAAAAACATATTTTGGACCTTATTCAGCTTCAATTGCAGTATTGCTAAATTAGTACAGGGCAAGGGCACACAGCCCCCCCCACACACACACTCCACCCCCCCTTTCCCCCCCAAATGCGGCTGAGATGTGACTGCATCTCCCGGGTTGCGTATGTGCAGAACAAGTGCTACGCATGCGCACTGGCCCATATCTCATATACGATGATCCATACTGAATAGGGTCCATAGTGCAGTACATTTTAATCTAAACATGCAGTTTTTTGTTAAAAAGAATAAAGGTATAAAAAAAACACATATAAAATACAGGTTGAGTATCCCTTATCCAAAATGCTTGGAACCAGAGGAATTTTGGATATCGGATTTTTCCGTATTTTGGAATAATTGCATACCATAATGAGATATCATGGTGATGGGACCTAAATATAAGCACAGAATGCATTTATGTTTCATATACACCTTATACACACAGCCTGAAGGTCATTTTAGCCAATATTTTTTATAACTTTGTGCATTAAACAAAGTGTGTGTACATTCACACAATTCATTTATGTTTCATATACACCTTATACACACAGCCTGAAGGTCATTTAATACAATATTTTTAATAACTTTGTGTATTAAACAAAGTTTGTGTACATTGAGCCATCAAAAAACAAAGGTTTCACTATCTCAGTCTCACTCAAAAAAGTCCGTATTTCGGAATATTCCGTATTTCAGAATATTTGGATATGGGATACTCAACCTGTATAAGCAT
This sequence comes from Pseudophryne corroboree, assembly GCF_028390025.1. NCBI lineage: Eukaryota > Metazoa > Chordata > Amphibia > Anura > Myobatrachidae > Pseudophryne > Pseudophryne corroboree. The sequence continues at coordinate 126,358,475 of NC_086446.1, forward strand.
TCCACAAGATGGCGTGAATAAAGGTACAATTGCCGACTGTGCATGAGAAGAACCAATGTAAATTAGCTCTCTGTATAGATAGATAAAGAAATACCAGCGGGTGTCCCGGATCACAACCACGGCACAGCACCCAGTCAGGCAATGGCTCCAGAATCCTTCACCATCTACCGTATAGTCCACACAAATGTCACCGCGTTTCAGTCACATTCTGGGATCTTTTTCAAGGCCAGTAATAGTGAAGAGTGATAGAGAGTGATGGAGAGTGATAAAATGGAGAGAGAGAAAGTAGCAGCCAGTCAGCTCCCAACTGTCATTTTTTTCAAACACAACATGTGACATGGTAGTTAGGAGCTGATTGGCTGCTTTTTCTCTCTCCATTTTATCACTCTCCAAGCGACGATGCATCTAGCCCAGTGTGCTATCCTCATCTCCTTCACAGAATTACATACCAAATCTAACCAATCATCTGTCAGTTTAGGTCATTTCGCTATACCAACACACCTGCCTATACAGGGCTTCCTCTCAGAGTGGCACATCCCTGCACCAATCATGGCTACTTGATACTCTGTACAGTGCACCTGATTGGTTACCTTATACATCACATCTGGTCAGGGCACTTTTGCCAGGTTACCTTCTAAGTCCCGATAAGTCATCTCCGGGACAGGGTCACGTTGCCAAGGAGTGGACATCTCTCAATGGCAGTGTTCTGTTTCCGGTTGTAGGGGACAACAGTCTCCAAGAGATCGTAATTATAGTTTCCATATCTATCTATCTATCTATCTATCTATCTATCTATCTATCTATCTATCTATCTATCTATCTATCTATATATATCTATATCTATCTATCTATCTATCTATCTATCTATCTAGCGCCTATTTTGGATTGAAAACAATGATCCTTTGGAAATGCAGAAAAAGGCAGAACAAGAAAAACTCCACCATGTAAAAGACTTTGATATTCTAATCTAAACATATTTAAAAAGTGCCTGAAACAATAGCATAAATAAACAATGGTAAAAATAAGATTTTAAACCTACCGGTAAATCTTTTTCTCCTAGTCCGTAGAGGATGCTGGGGACTCCGTAAGGACCATGGGGTATAGACGGGCTCCGCAGGAGATATGGGCACCTAAAAGAACTTTCTAGTATGGTGTGCACTGGCTCCTCCCTCTATGCCCCTGCTCCAGACCTCAGTTAGAGAACTGTGCCCAGAGGAGATGGACAATACAAGGAAAGTATTTTGTTAATCTAAGGGCAAGATTCATACCAGCCCACACCAATCATACCATATAACCTGGAATACACATAACCAGTTAACAGTATGAACAAACAACAGTACCGGTCCAAGACCGAGTCTAACTGTAACATAACCCTTATGTAAGCAATAACTATATACAAGTCTTGCAGATTTTCCGCAGTGGGACGGGCGCCCAGCATCCTCTACGGACTAGGAGAAAAAGATTTACCGGTAGGTTTAAAATCTTATTTTCTCTTACGTCCTAGAGGATGCTGGGGACTCCGTAAGGACCATGGGGTTTATACCAAAGCTCCCAATCGGGCGGGAGAATGCGGATGACTCTGCAGCACCGACTGAGCAAATGCTAGGTCCTCATCAGCCAGGGTATCAAACTTGTAGAATTTAGCAAAAGTGTTTGACCCCGACCAAGTTGCTGCTCGGCAAAGCTGTAATGCCGAGATGCCCCGGGCAGCCTCCCAAGAAGAGCCCACCTTCCTAGTGGAATGGGCCTTTACTGAATGCGGTAACGGCAATCCAGCCGTAACATAAGCCTGCTGAATCGTGTTACAGATCCAGCGAGCAATAGTCTGCTTCGAAGCAGGCGCGCCAATCTTGTTGGCAGCATACAGGACAAACAATGCATCTGTTTTCCTAATACTAGCCGTCCTGGCTACATCAATTTTTAAGGCCCTGACTACATCCAGGGACATGGAATCCTCCAAGTCACTCGTAGCCACAGGCACCACAATAGGTTGGTTCATATGAAATGAAGACACCACCTTTGGTAAAAATTGAGGACGAGTCCTCAATTCCGCTCTATCTACGTGAAAAATCAAGTAAGGGCTCTTGTAAGACAAGGCCGCCAATTCTGACACACGCCTCGCAGATGCCAAGGCTAACAACATGACCACCTTCCAGGTGAGAAATTTAAACTCCACCGTTTTAAAGGGTTCAAACCAGTGTGATTTAAGGAACTGCAACACCACGTTCAGGTCCCATGGTGCCACCGGGGGCACAAAAGGAGGCTGGATGTGTAGTACTCCTTTTACAAACGTCTGGACTTCTGGGAGAGAAGCCAATTCCTTCTGAAAGAATATTGACAAGGCCGAAATCTGTACTTTAACAGAGCCTAACTTTAGGCCCATATCCACTCGTGTCTGTAGGAAGTGGAGAAAACGACCCAGATGGAAATCTTCCGTAGGAGCATTCTTGGTTTCACACCAAGAGACATTGGCCCTCATTCCGAGTTGTTCGCTCGTTAGTGGTTTTCGCAACGGAGCGATTTGTCGCAAACTGCGCATGCGCAATGTTTGTAGTGCGTCTGCGCCAAGTAAATTTGCCAAAAAGTTAGGTATTTTTCTCACGGCTTAACAAAGAAATTTCTTCGTTCTGCTGATCGGAGTGTGATTGACAGGAAGTGGGTGTTTCTGGGCGGAAACTGGCCGTTTTATGGGTGTGTGCGGAAAAACGCTGCCGTTTCTGGGAATAACGCGGGAGTGGCTGGAGAAACGGGGGAGTGTCTGGGCGAACGCTGGGTGTGTTTGTGACGTCAAACCAGGAACAAAACTGACTGAACTGATCGCAGTGGCAGAGTAAGTCCGGAGCTACTCAGAAACTGCAAAGAAATTTCTATTATGCGAATCTTTCGTTCGCAATTCTGCAAAGCTAAGATTCACTCCCAGTAGGCGGCGGCTTAGCGTGTGCAAAGCTGCTAAAAGCAGCTAGCGAGCGAACAACTCGGAATGAGGGCCATATTTCCGCCAGATACGGTGATAATGTTTTACCGTCACCTCCTTCCTAGCCTTTATTAGAGTAGGTACGACCTCCTCCGGAATACCCTTCTCCGCTAGGATCCGTCGTTAAACAGCCATGCCGTCAAACGTAACCACGGTAAGTCTTGGAACATGCAGGGCCCCTGCTGTAACAGGTCTTCCCTTAGAGGAAGAGGCCAGGGATCTTCCGTGAGCATCTCCTGAAGATCTGAGTACCAGGCCCTACGAGGCTAGTCTGGAACAATGAGTATTGTTTGTACTCTTTTTCGATTTATGATCCTCAACACTTTTGTGATGAGAGGTAGAGGAGGAAACACGTAGACCGACTGGAATACCCATGGTGTTACCAGAGCGTCTACTGCTATTGCCTGAGGGTCCCGGGACCCGGCACAATACCTCCGAAGCTTCTTGTTGAGGCGTGACGCCATCATGTCTATTTGAGGAACTCCCCAGAGATCCGTTATCTCTGCAAAGACTTCTTGATGAAGTCCCCACTCTCCTGGATGGAGATCGTGTCTGCTGAGGAAGTCTACTTCCCAGTTGTCCACTCCCAGAATGAAGACAGCTGACAGAGCGCTTGCGTGATTTTCCGCCCAGCGAAGAATCCTGGTGGCTTCCTCCATCACGACTCTGCTTCTTGTCCCGCCTTGGCGGTTCACATGAGCTACTGCTGTGACATTGTCTGATTGAATCAGAACCGGTAGGTATGCGAAGAAGAATCTCCGCTCGTCGAAGGCCGTTGTATATGGCCCTTAGCTCCAACACGTTGATGTGTAGACAGGACTCCTGGTCTGACCATAGTCCCTGAAAATTTCTTCCTTCGGTGACTGCTCCCCATCCTCGGAGGCTCGCGTCCATGGTTACCAGGATCCAGTCCTGAATGCCGAACCTGCGACCCTCTAGAAGGTGAGCACTTTGCAGCCACCATAGAAGAGACACCCTGGCCCTGGGGGACAGAGTTATTTTTTGATGTAATTGTAGATGGGACCCGGACCATTTGTCCAGAAGATCCCATTGAAACGTCCTTGCATGGAACCTGCCGAAGGGAATGGCCTCGTAAGTTGCCACCATTTTCCCCAGAACCCGAGTGCATTGATGAGCTGACACTCTTTTCAGCTTCAGTAGTTCTCGGACCATGTTCTGGAGGTCCTGGACTTTTTCCAACGGGAAGAAAACTTTCTTTTGTTCCGTGTCCAGTATCATGCCAAGGAAGGCTAGTCGAGTTGTCGGAACCAACTGTGACTTTGGTAGATTGAGAATCCACCCATGTTGCTGAAGCACTCTCTGAGAGAGTGCCACGTTCTCCAGTAATTGCTCTCTTGATCTCGCTTTTATCAGGAGATCATCCAAGTATGGGATAATTGTGACTCCTCGCTTGCGCAGGACCACCATCATTTCCGCCATTTTCTTTGTGAAAATCCTCGGGGCCGTGGACAGCCCAAACGGCAGCGTCTGAAACTGGTAATGACAATTCTGTACAGCGAATCTCAGGTACTCCTGATGAGAGGGATATATGATATACATGAAGGTAAGAATCCTTTATGTCCAGTGACACCATAAAATCCCCCCCTTCCATGCAGGCTATCACCGCTCGGAGCGATTCCATCTTGAATTTGAATCTTTTCAGGTACAGGTTCAGGGATTTTAGGTTTAGAATGGGCCTGACCGAACCATCCGGCTTCGGGACCACAAACAGGGTTGAATAATACCCTTTTCCCTGTTGGCTCAGGGGAACCCTGATAATCACTTGCTGGTAAGGCCGACTTGAAAAATCGGCGTGGGGGCACCTCTTCGAATTCCAGCTTGTAGCCCTGGGAGACTATTTCTATCACTCAAGGGTCCACGTCTGACTGAACCCAGACTTGGCTGAATAGTCGAAGGCGTGCCCCCACCTGAGCGGACTCCCGCAGGGGAGCCCCAGCATCATGCGGTGGACTTAGCGGAAGCCGGGGAGGACTTCTGCTCTTGGGAACCAGCCGCAGCAGGTGTCCTCTTGCCTCTACCCTTACCTCTGGCGAGGAAAGAGGAGACCCGACCTCTTCTGGATCTATGCGACCGAAAGGACTGCATGTGATATTGTGGGGGTTTCTTTTGCTGTTGGGGAACAAAAGGTAAAAAGGTCGACTTACCAGCGGTAGCTGTAGAGATCAGGTCCGCGAGGCCGTCCCCAAACAATGCATCACCTTTGTAAGGTAAAACCTCCATATGCCTTTTTGAGTCTGCATCCCCCTTCCATTGGCGGATTCACAAGGCTCTTCTTGCCGAAATAGCCATAGCATTGGCTCTTGAACCCAGTAAACCAATGTCTCTTTGAGCGTCCCTCATATATAAGACTGCGTCCTTAATATGAGCTAATGTTAACAAAATTGTATGCCTATCTAGGGTATCAAGGTCAGCTGACAGTGTATCTGTCCAAGCTGCCACTGCACTACATACCCATGCCGACGCAATTGCCGGTCTAAGCAAAGTACCAGTATGAGTGTAGATAGACTTTAGTGTAGTCTCTTGCCTGCGGTCCGCAGGGTCCTTGAGGGCCGCTGTGTCAGGGGACGGTAGCGCCACCTTCTTGGAAAGGCGTGTTAAGGCTTTGTCCACTGTGGGAGAGGATTCCCAACGTACCCTGTCCTGTGTAGGGAAAGGATACACCATAAGAACCCTTTTGGGAATCTGCAGTTTCTTATCTGGAGTTTCCCAAGCTTTTTCACATAACTCATTAATTTCATGGGAAGGAGGAAAGTTTATAACCTGTTTCTTTCCCTTAAACATGTGTATCCTCGTGTCGGGCACAGAGGGCTCATCAGTGATATGTAACACATCTTTTATTGCAATAATCATGCACTGAATACTAGGGATGAGCGGGTTCGGTTCCTCGGAATCCGAACCCGCCCGAACTTCATGTTTTTTTACACGGGGCCGAGCGACTCGGATCTTCCCGCCTTGCTCGGTTAACCCGAGCGCGCCCGAACGTCATCATCCCGCTGTCGGATTCTCGCGAGGCTCGGATTCTATCGCGAGACTCGGATTCTATATAAGGAGCCGCGCGTCGCCGCCATTTTCACACGTGCATTGAGATTCATAGGGAGAGGACGTGGCTGGCGTCCTCTCCGTTTATAGAGAAGAGAGTGAGACAGTAGAGAGAGACACAGTAGTAATTTTGGGGAGCATTAGGAGGAGTACTAGTTACTTGCTGAAGTGATAGATAGTGTGACTGTATATTATCTGACTTGTGGGGGAGACACTGACAGTGGGGAGCAGTTAGAGTCTGAGAGCAGGACTCAGGAGTACATATAACATACAGTGCACACTTTTGCTGCCAGAGTGCCACACTGCCATTGTGACCACACTGACCACCAGTATAATATATATTGTGATTGTCTGCTTAGGAGTACTACTTGCAAGTTGCTGATAGTGTGACCAGTGACCTGACCACCAGTCACCACCAGTTTAATATATATATATATATATATATATATATATAATTGTATATAATATATATATATATAATATTGTATACCACCTACCCGTGTTTTTTTTTTTTCTTTCTTCTTTATACATACTACTATAGTAGCTTACTGTAGCAGTCTGCGGTGCTGCTGAGCTGACTGTGTCCAGCAGGTCCGTCATCAGTCATTACATAATAAATATATATACCTGTCCGGCTGCAGTACTAGTGATATTATATATATATATATTGATTTCATCTCATTATCATCCAGTCTATATTAGCAGCAGACACAGTACGGTAGTCCACGGCTGTAGCTACCTCTGTGTCGGCAGTCGCTCGTCCATCCATAAGTATACTAGTATCCATCCATCTCCATTGTTTACCTGAGGTGCCTTTTAGTTGTGCCTATTAAAATATGGAGACAAAAATGTTGAGGTTCCAAAATTAGGGAAAGATCAAGATCCACTTCCACCTCGTGCTGAAGCTGCTGCCACTAGTCATGGCCGAGACGATGAAATGCCAGCAACGTCGTCTGCCAAGGCCGATGCCCAATGTCATAGTACAGAGCATGTAAAATCCAAAACACCAAATATCAGTAAAAAAAGGACTCCAAAAATCCAAAATCTAAAATAAAATTGTCGGAGGAGAAGCGTAAACTTGCCAATATGCCATTTACCACACGGAGTGGCAAGGAACGGCTGAGGCCCTGGCCTATGTTCATGGCTAGTGGTTCAGCTTCACATGAGGATGGAAGCACTCAGCCTCTCGCTAGAAAAATGAAAAGACTCAAGCTGGCAAAAGCACCGCAAAGAACTGTGCGTTCTTCGAAATCCCAAATCCACAAGGAGAGTCCAATTGTGTCGGTTGCGATGCCTGACCTTCCCAACACTGGACGTGAAGAGCATGCGCCTTCCACCATTTGCACGCCCCCTGCAAGTGCTGGAAGGAGCACCCGCAGTCCAGTTCCTGATAGTCAGATTGAAGATGTCAGTGTTGAAGTACACCAGGATGAGGAGGATATGGGTGTTGCTGGCGCTGGGGAGGAAATTGACAAGGAGGATTCTGATAGTGAGGTGGTTTGTTTAAGTCAGGCACCCGGGGAGACACCTGTTGTCCGTGGGAGGAATAGGGCCGTTGACATGCCTGGTGAAAATACCAAAAAAATCAGCTCTTCGGTGTGGAAGTATTTCACCAGAAATGCGGACAACATTTGTCAAGCCGTGTGTTGCCTTTGTCAAGCTGTAATAAGTAGGGGTAAGGACGTTAACCACCTCGGAACATCCTCCCTTATACGTCACCTGCAGCGCATTCATAATAAGTCAGTGACAAGTTCAAAAACTTTGGGTGACAGCGGAAGCAGTCCACTGACCAGTAAATCCCTTCCTCTTGTAACCAAGCTCACGCAAACCACCCCACCAACTCCCTCAGTGTCAATTTCCTCCTTCCCCAGGAATGCCAATAGTCCTGCAGGCCATGTCACTGGCAATTCTGACGAGTCCTCTCCTGCCTGGGATTCCTCCGATGCATCCTTGCGTGTAACGCCTACTGCTGCTGGCGCTGCTGTTGTTGCTGCTGGGAGTCGATGGTCATCCCAGAGGGGAAGTCGTAAGCCCACTTTTACTACTTCCACCAAGCAATTGACTGTCCAACAGTCCTTTGCGAGGAAGATGAAATATCACAGCAGTCATCCTGTTGCAAAGCGGATAACTGAGGCCTTGACAACTATGTTGGTGTTAGACGTGCGTCCGGTATCCGCCGTTAGTTCACAGGGAACTAGACAATTTCTTGAGGCAGTGTGCCCCCGTTACCAAATACCATCTAGGTTCCACTTCTCTAGGCAGGCGATACCGAGAATGTACACGGACGTCAGAAAAAGACTCACCAGTGTCCTAAAAAATGCAGTTGTACCCAATGTCCACTTAACCACGGACATGTGGACAAGTGGAGCAGGGCAGGGTCAGGACTATATGACTGTGACAGCCCACTGGGTAGATGTATGGACTCCCGCCGCAAGAACAGCAGCGGCGGCACCAGTAGCAGCATCTCGCAAACGCCAACTCTTTCCTAGGCAGGCTACGCTTTGTATCACCGGTTTCCAGAATACGCACACAGCTGAAAACCTCTTACGGCAACTGAGGAAGATCATCGCGGAATGGCTTACCCCAATTGGACTCTCCTGTGGATTTGTGGCATCGGACAACGCCAGCAATATTGTGTGTGCATTAAATATGGGCAAATTCCAGCACGTCCCATGTTTTGCACATACCTTGAATTTGGTGGTGCAGAATTTTTAAAAAAACGACAGGGGCGTGCAAGAGATGCTGTCGGTGGCCAGAAGAATTGCGGGACACTTTCGGCGTACAGGTACCACGTACAGAAGACTGGAGCACCACCAAAAACGCCTGAACCTGCCCTGCCATCATCTGAAGCAAGAAGTGGTAACGAGGTGGAATTCAACCCTCTATATGCTTCAGAGGTTGGAGGAGCAGCAAAAGGCCATTCAAGCCTATACAATTGAGCACGATATAGGAGGTGGAATGTACCTGTCTCAAGCGCAGTGGAGAATGATTTCAACGTTGTGCAAGGTTCTGCAACCTTTTGAACTTGCCACACGTGAAGTCAGTTCAGACACTGCCAGCCTGAGTCAGGTCATTCCCCTCATCAGGCTTTTGCAGAAGAAGCTGGAGGCATTGAAGGAGGAGCTAAAAGGGAGCGATTCCGCTAGGCATGTGGGACTTGTGGATGGAGCCCTTAATTCGCTTAACAAGGATTCACGGGTGGTCAATCTGTTGAAATCAGAGCACTACATTTTGGCCACCGTGCTCGATCCTAGATTTAAAACCTACTTTGGATCTCTCTTTCCGGCAGACACAAGTCTGCTGGGGTTCAAAGACCTGCTGGTGAGAAAATTGTCAAGTCAAGCGGAACGCGACCTGTCAACATCTCCTCCTTCACATTCTCCCGCAACTGGGGGTGCGAGGAAAAGGCTCAGAATTCCGAGCCCACCCGCTGGCGGTGATGCAGGGCAGTCTGGAGCGACTGCTGATGCTGACATCTGGTCCGGACTGAAGGACCTGACAACGATTACGGACATGTCGTCTACTGTCACTGCATATGATTCTCTCACCATTGAAAGAATGGTGGAGGATTATATGAGTGACCGCATCCAAGTAGGCACGTCAGACAGTCCGTACTTATACTGGCAGGAAAAAGAGGCAATTTGGAGGCCCTTGCACAAACTGGCTTTATTCTACCTAAGTTGCCCTCCCACAAGTGTGTACTCCGAAAGAGTGTTTAGTGCCGCCGCTCACCTTGTCAGCAATCTGCGTACGAGGTAACTTCCAGAAAATGTGGAGAAGATGATGTTCATTAAAATGAATTATAATCAATTCCTCCGTGGAGACATTGACCAGCAGCAATTGCCTCCACAAAGTAGTACACAGGGAGCTGAGATGGTGGATTCCAGTGGGGACGAATTGATAATCTGTGAGGAGCGGGATGTACACGGTGATATATCGGAGGATGATGATGAGGTGGACATCTTGCCTCTGTAGAGCCAGTTTGTGCAAGGAGAGATTAATTGCTTCTTTTTCGGTGGGGGTCCAAACCAACCGGTCATTTCAGTCATAGTCGTGTGGCAGACCCTGTCACTGAAATGATGGGTTGGTTAAAGTGTGCATGTCCTGTTTATACAACATAAGGGTGGGTGGGAGGGCCCAAGGACAATTCCATCTTGCACCTCTTTTTTCTTTCATTTTTATTTGTGTCATGTGCTGTTTGGGGAGTGTTTTTTGGAAGGGCCATCCTGCGTGACACTGCAGTGCCACTCCTAGATGGGCCAGGTGTTTGTGTCGGCCACTAGGGTCGCTAAGCTTACTCACACAGCTACCTCATTGCGCCTCTTTTTTTCTTCTTTGCGTCATGTGCTGTTTGGGGAGTGTTTTTTGGAAGGGCCATCCTGCGTGACACTGCAGTGCCACTCCTAGATGGGCCAGGTGTTTGTGTCGGCCACTAGGGTCGCTTATCTTACTCACACAGCTACCTCATTGCGCCTCTTTTTTTCTTCTTTGCGTCATGTGCTGTTTGGGGAGTGAGCGGGTTCGGTTTCTCTGAATCCGAACCCGCCAGAACTTCATGGTTTTTTTCACGGGTCCGAGCAGACTCGGATCTTCCCGCCTTGCTCGGTTAACCCGAGCGCGCCCGAACGTCATCATGACGCTGTCGGATTCTCGCGAGGTTTGGATTCTATCGCGAGACTCGGATTCTATATAAGGAGCCGCGCGTCGCCGCCATTTTCACACGTGCATTGAGATTGATAGGGAGAGGACGTGGCTGGCGTCCTCTCCATTTAGATTATAAGAGACTGAGAGAGATTTACTGGAGCTGACTAGGAGGAGTACTGTTACTGTAGAAGTGTAGAGACTGAGTGGAGAGAGTTTACTAGTGAGGACAGTGCAGTTTACTTTATAATCCGTTCTCTGCCTGAAAAAAGCGATACACAGCACACAGTGACTCAGTCACATACCATATCTGTGTGCACTGCTCAGGCTCAGGCCAGTGTGCTGCATCATCTATTATCTATATATAATATTATATATATCTGTCTGACTGCTCAGCTCACACAGCTTATAATTGTGGGGGAGACTGGGGAGCACTACTGCAGTGCCAGTTATAGGTTATAGCAGGAGCCAGGAGTACATAATATATTATATAGTGAGTGACCACCAGACACACAGTGCAGTTTATTTAATATATCCGTTCTCTGCCTGAAAAAAGCGATACACACAGTGACTCAGTCAGTCACATACCATATCTGTGTGCACTGCTCAGGCTCAGGCCAGTGTGCTGCATCATCTATTATCTATATATAATATTATATATATCTGTCTGACTGCTCAGCTCACACAGCTTATAATTGTGGGGGAGACTGGGGAGCACTACTGCAGTGCCAGTTATAGGTTATAGCAGGAGCCAGGAGTACATAATATATTATATAGTGAGTGACCACCAGACACACAGTGCAGTTTATTTAATATATCCGTTCTCTGCCTGAAAAAAGCGATACACACAGTGACTCAGTCAGTCACATACCATATCTGTGTGCACTGCTCAGGCTCAGGCCAGTGTGCTGCATCATCTATATATATTATATATCTGTCTGACTGCTCAGCTCACACAGCTTATAATTGTGGGGGAGACTGGGGAGCACTACTGCAGTGCCAGTTATAGGTTATAGCAGGAGCCAGGAGTACATATTATATTAAAATTAAACAGTGCACACTTTTGCTGCAGGAGTGCCACTGCCAGTGTGACTGACCAGTGACCTGACCACACTGACCACCAGTATAGTTAGTAGTATACTTATATTGTGATTGCCTGAAAAAGTTAAACACTCGTCGTGTGACTTCACTTGTGTGTTTTTTTTTTTTTTATTCTATAAAAATAAAACTCATTCTGCTGACAGACAGTGTCCAGCAGGTCCGTCATTATATAATATATAATATATACCTGTCCGGCTGCAGTAGTGATATATATATATTTTTTATATCATTTATCATCCAGTCGCAGCAGACACAGTACGGTAGTTCACGGCTGTGGCTACCTCTGTGTCTCTGCACTCGGCAGGCAGTCCGTCCATAATTGTAATACCACCTAACCGTGGATTTTTTTCATTCTTCTTTATACATACATAGTTACATAGACATCTTCTCTTTATCAACCAGTCTATATTAGCTGCAGACACAGTACAGTACGGTAGTTCACGGCTGTGGCTACCTCTGTGTCTGCACTCGGCAGGCAGTCCGTCCATAATTGTATACCACCTAACCGTGGTTTTTTTTCATTCTTCTTTATACATACATAGTTACATAGACATCTTCTCTTTATCAACCAGTCTATATTAGCTGCAGACACAGTACAGTACGGTAGTTCACGTCTGTGGCTACCTCTGTGTCTGCACTCGGCAGGCAGTCCGTCCATAATTGTATACCACCTAACCGTGGATTTTTTTCAGTCTTCTTTATACATACATAGTTACATAGACATCTTCTCTTTATCAACCAGTCTATATTAGCTGCAGACACAGTACAGTACGGTAGTTCACGGCTGTGGCTACCTCTGTGTCTGCAGTCGGCAGGCAGTCCATAATTGTATACTAGTATCCATCTCCATTGTTTACCTGAGGTGCCTTTTAGTTGTGCCTATTAAAATATGGAGAACAAAAATGTTGAGGTTCCAAAATTAGGGAAAGATCAAGATCCACTTCCACCTCGTGCTGAAGCTGCTGCCACTAGTCATGGCCGAGACGATGAAATGCCAGCAACGTCATCTGCCAAGGCCGATGCCCAATGTCATAGTACAGAGCATGTCAAATCCAAAACACCAAATATCAGAAAAAAAAGGACTCCAAAACCTAAAATAAAATTGTCGGAGGAGAAGCGTAAACTTGCCAATATGCCATTTACCACACGGAGTGGCAAGGAACGGCTGAGGCCCTGGCCTATGTTCATGGCTAGTGGTTCAGCTTCACATGAGGATGGAAGCACTCAGCCTCTCGCTAGAAAAATGAAAAGACTCAAGCTGGCAAAAGCAGCACAGCAAAGAACTGTGCATTCTTCGAAATCCCAAATCCACAAGGAGAGTCCAATTGTGTCGGTTGCGATGCCTGACCTTCCCAACACTGGACGTGAAGAGCATGCGCCTTCCACCATTTGCACGCCCCCTGCAAGTGCTGGAAGGAGCACCCGCAGTCCAGTTCCTGATAGTCAGATTGAAGATGTCAGTGTTGAAGTACACCAGGATGAGGAGGATATGGGTGTTGCTGGCGCTGGGGAGGAAATTGACCAGGAGGATTCTGATGGTGAGGTGGTTTGTTTAAGTCAGGCACCCGGGGAGACACCTGTTGTCCGTGGGAGGAATATGGCCGTTGACATGCCAGGTGAAAATACCAAAAAAATCAGCTCTTCGGTGTGGAGGTATTTCACCAGAAATGCGGACAACAGGTGTCAAGCCGTGTGTTCCCTTTGTCAAGCTGTAATAAGTAGGGGTAAGGATGTTAACCACCTCGGAACATCCTCCCTTATACGTCACCTGCAGCGCATTCATAATAAGTCAGTGACAAGTTCAAAAACTTTGGGTGACAGCGGAAGCAGTCCACTGACCAGTAAATCCCTTCCTCTTGTAACCAAGCTCACGCAAACCACCCCACCAACTCCCTCAGTGTCAATTTCCTCCTTCCCCAGGAATGCCAATAGTCCTGCAGGCCATGTCACTGGCAATTCTGACGAGTCCTCTCCTGCCTGGGATTCCTCCGATGCATCCTTGCGTGTAACGCCTACTGCTGCTGGCGCTGCTGTTGTTGCCGCTGGGAGTCGATGGTCATCCCAGAGGGGAAGTCGTAAGCCCACTTGTACTACTTCCAGTAAGCAATTGACTGTTCAACAGTCCTTTGCGAGGAAGATGAAATATCACAGCAGTCATCCTACTGCAAAGCGGATAACTGAGGCCTTGACAACTATGTTGGTGTTAGACGTGCGTCCGGTATCCGCCGTTAGTTCACAGGGAACTAGACAATTTATTGAGGCAGTGTGCCCCCGTTACCAAATACCATCTAGGTTCCACTTCTCTAGGCAGGCGATACCGAGAATGTACACGGACGTCAGAAAAAGACTCACCAGTGTCCTAAAAAATGCAGTTGTACCCAATGTCCACTTAACCACGGACATGTGGACAAGTGGAGCAGGGCAGGGTCAGGACTATATGACTGTGACAGCCCACTGGGTAGATGTATGGACTCCCGCCGCAAGAACAGCAGCGGCGGCACCAGTAGCAGCATCTCGCAAACGCCAACTCTTTCCTAGGCAGGCTACGCTTTGTATCACCGCTTTCCAGAATACGCACACAGCTGAAAACCTCTTACGGCAACTGAGGAAGATCATCGCGGAATGGCTTACCCCAATTGGACTCTCCTGTGGATTTGTGGCATCGGACAACGCCAGCAATATTGTGTGTGCATTAAATATGGGCAAATTCCAGCACGTCCCATGTTTTGCACATACCTTGAATTTGGTGGTGCAGAATTTTTAAAAAAACGACAGGGGCGTGCAAGAGATGCTGTCGGTGGCCAGAAGAATTGCGGGACACTTTCGGCGTACAGGCACCACGTACAGAAGACTGGAGCACCACCAAAAACTACTGAACCTGCCCTGCCATCATCTGAAGCAAGAAGTGGTAACGAGGTGGAATTCAACCCTCTATATGCTTCAGAGGTTGGAGGAGCAGCAAAAGGCCATTCAAGCCTATACAATTGAGCACGATATAGTAGGTGGAATGCACCTGTCTCAAGCGCAGTGGAGAATGATTTCAACGTTGTGCAAGGTTCTGATGCCCTTTGAACTTGCCACACGTGAAGTCAGTTCAGACACTGCCAGCCTGAGTCAGGTCATTCCCCTCATCAGGCTTTTGCAGAAGAAGCTGGAGACATTGAAGGAGGAGCTAACACGGAGCGATTCCGCTAGGCATGTGGGACTTGTGGATGGAGCCCTTAATTCGCTTAACAAGGATTCACGGGTGGTCAATCTGTTGAAATCAGAGCACTACATTTTGGCCACCGTGCTCGATCCTAGATTTAAAGCCTACCTTGGATCTCTCTTTCCGGCAGACACAAGTCTGCTGGGGTTGAAAGACCTGCTGGTGACAAAATTGTCAAGTCAAGCGGAACGCGACCTGTCAACATCTCCTCCTTCACATTCTCCCGCAACTGGGGGTGCGAGGAAAAGGCTCAGAATTCCGAGCCCACCCGCTGGCGGTGATGCAGGGCAGTCTGGAGCGACTGCTGATGCTGACATCTGGTCCGGACTAAAGGACCTGACAACGATTACGGACATGTCGTCTACTGTCACTGCATATGATTCTCTCAACATTGATAGAATGGTGGAGGATTATATGAGTGACCGCATCCAAGTAGGCACGTCACACAGTCCGTACTTATGCTGGCAGGAAAAAGAGGCAATTTGGAGGCCCTTGCACAAACTGGCTTTATTCTACCTAAGTTGCCCTCCCACAAGTGTGTACTCCGAAAGAGTGTTTAGTGCCGCCGCTCACCTTGTCAGCAATCGGCGTACGAGGTTACATCCAGAAAATGTGGAGAAGATGATGTTCATTAAAATGAATTATAATCAATTCCTCCGCGGAGACATTGACCAGCAGCAATTGCCTCCACAAAGTACACAGGGAGCTGAGATGGTGGATTCCAGTGGGGACGAATTGATAATCTGTGAGGAGGGGGATGTACACGGTGATATATCGGAGGGTGAAGATGAGGTGGACATCTTGCCTCTGTAGAGCCAGTTT
This sequence comes from Pseudophryne corroboree, assembly GCF_028390025.1. Lineage (NCBI taxonomy): Eukaryota > Metazoa > Chordata > Amphibia > Anura > Myobatrachidae > Pseudophryne > Pseudophryne corroboree. Next base: position 126,374,281 of record NC_086446.1, read on the forward strand.
GTGCAAGGAGAGATTAATTGCTTCTTTTTTTGGGGGGGTCCAAACCAACCTGTCATATCAGTCACAGTCGTGTGGCAGACCCTGTCACTGAAATGATGGGTTGGTTAAAGTGTGCATGTCCTGTTTTGTTTATACAACATAAGGGTGGGTGGGAGGGCCCAAGGACAATTCCATCTTGCACCTCTTTTTTCTTTTCTTTTTCTTTGCATCATGTGCTGATTGGGGAGGGTTTTTTGGAAGGGACATCCTGCGTGACACTGCAGTGCCACTCCTAGATGGGCCCGGTGTTTGTGTCGGCCACTAGGGTCGCTAATCTTACTCACACAGTCAGCTACCTCATTGCGCCTCTTTTTTTCTTTGCGTCATGTGCTGTTTGGGGAGGGTTTTTTGGAAGGGACATCCTGCGTGACACTGCAGTGCCACTCCTAGATGGGCCCGGTGTTTGTGTCGGCCACTAGGGTCGCTAATCTTACTCACACAGCTACCTCATTGCGCCTCTTTTTTTCTTTGAGTCATGTGCTGTTTGGGGAGGGTTTTTTGGAAGGGACATCCTGCGTGACACTGCAGTGCCACTCCTAGATGGGCCCGGTGTTTGTGTCGGCCACTAGGGTCGCTAATCTTACTCACACAGCTACCTCATTGCGCCTCTTTTTTTCTTTGCGTCATGTGCTGTTTGGGGAGGGTTTTTTGGAAGGGCCATCCTGCGTGACACTGCAGTGCCACTCCTAGATGGGCCAGGTGTTTGTGTCGGCCACTAGGGTCGCTAATCTTACTCACACAGCTACCTCATTGCGCCTCTTTTTTTCTTTGCGTCATGTGCTGTTTGGGGAGGGTTTTTTGGAAGGGACATCCTGCGTGACACTGCAGTGCCACTCCTAGATGGGCCCGGTGTTTGTGTCGGCCACTAGGGTCGCTTATCTTACTCACACAGCGACCTCGGTGCAAATTTTAGGACTAAAAATAATATTGTGAGGTGTGAGGTATTCAGAATAGACTGAAAATGAGTGTAAATTATGGTTTTTGAGGTTAATAATACTTTGGGATCAAAATGACCCCCAAATTCTATGATTTAAGCTGTTTTTTAGTGTTTTTTGAAAAAAACACCCGAATCCAAAACACACCCGAATCCGACAAAAAAAATTCGGTGAGGTTTTGCCAAAACGCGTTCGAACCCAAAACACGGCCGCGGAACCGAACCCAAAACCAAAACACAAAACCCGAAAAATTTCAGGCGCTCATCTCTAGTTTTTTGGAAGGGCCATCCTGCGTGACACTGCAGTGCCACTCCTAGATGGGCCAGGTGTTTGTGTCGGCCACTAGGGTCGCTTAGCTTACTCACACAGCTACCTCATTGCGCCTCTTTTTTTCTTCTTTGCGTCATGTGCTGTTTGGGGAGTGTTTTTGGAAGGGCCATCCTGCGTGACACTGCAGTGCCACTCCTAGATGGGCCAGGTGTTTGTGTCGGCCACTAGGGTCGCTTAGCTTAGTCATCCAGCGACCTCGGTGCAAATTTTAGGACTAAAAATAATATTGTGAGGTGTGAGGTATTCAGAATAGACTGAAAATGAGTGGAAATTATGGTTTTTGAGGTTAATAATACTTTGGGATCAAAATGACCCCCAAATTCTATGATTTAAGCCGTTTTTTAGGGTTTTTTGAAAAAAACACCCGAATCCGACAAAAAAATTCGGTGAGGTTTTGCCAAAACGCGGTCGAACCCAAAACACGGCCGCGGAACCGAACCCAAAACCAAAACACAAAACCCGAAAAATTTCAAGTGCACATCCCTACTGAATACTTTTTGTCACCCTGGGGTGCAACCTTGCTTCATCATAGTCGACACTGGAATCAGAGTCCGTGTCGGTATCTGTGTCCCTTATTTGTGAGAAGGGATGTTTCTGAGACCCCGACGGGTCCTGTGAGTCGGCACAACCTGTAGATTGATTACCTGCGACGCTCTGGACTCTGCTTTGTCCAGTCTTTCATGCAGGGAAGCTACACTAGCATTTAACATATGCCACATATTCATCCAATCCTGAGTCGGCACCGCCGACTGAGACACACCACTCATCTGTTCCACCTCCTCTTTTGATAAGCCTTCCGTTTCAGACATGCCGACACACGTACCGACACCCCCCACACACACTGGGATATAACTATAAGGGGACAATTACCCAAAGAAGGCCCTTTGGAGAGACAGAGAGAGAGTATGCCAGCACACACCAGCGCCAACTGACCCAGGGAAAAAACCCCAGATAGCGCTTTTACATATAAATGTATACAAAATTCTCCACTCACTGCGCTTTAATATGTGCCCCCCTCTCTTATTTTCAGCCCTCTGATGCTCAGCAGGCGAGAGTCCAGGTATCCAGCGTTCTCTGCAGCCTCTGTGGAGAAAATGGCGCTGGTTAGTGCTGAGGGATCAAGCTAAGCCCCATCGCGCGGCGGGCTTCGGTCCCGCTCGAGATTTTGAAAAAAATGGCGGGGATTCGTAGTTTACTACCCCGCAGCCTAACTACATGCTTCTTGCCTAAAAACAAGGTTTATTGCTGCCCAGGGCGCCCCCCCGCGCCCTGCACCCATCAGTGCCATGTGTGTGTGTAAATGTGGGAGCAATGGCGCGCAGCTACCTGCTGCGCGCTTACCTCATGAAGATCTGAAGTCTTCTGCCACCTGACGTCTTCTTATGATCTGTCATACTCACCCGGCTTCTTTTTTCCGGCATCTGTGAGGAGGATGGCGGCGCGGCTCCGGGACGAACCCCAGGGTGAGACCTGTGTTCCGACTCCCTCTGGAGCTAATGGTGTCCAGTAGCCTAAGAAGCAGAGCCCTTAACTCTTAAGAAGTGGGTCTGCTTCTCTCCCCTCAGTCCCACGATGCAGGGAGTCTGTTGCCAGCAGAGCTCCCTGAAAATAAAGGTGGGTACACACTATTAGATATATCTGCAGATCAATTGATCTGCAGATATATCTATGTACGGATCGGGCAGTGTGCTGTGCATACACACAGCCCGATCCGTCGGGGGACTGACGTCATGAACTGGGCGGGCGCTCGCGCCCGCCCAGTTCACCTGTCAATCACCGCCGGCCGCCGCAGCATGTGTACGGGCGGTCGGACGACCGCCCCGTACACACACAGCGACGGGCCAATATATCGTTAGATATATTGTCTGTCGGCTGTGCTGCGCGGCCGACGCGATACGTCTGTGAACGACGGAGTTCACAGACGTATCGCCCGTACACACTGGCCGACGGTCCCGCGATGTATCGGCCGTTCAAGAGAACGGCCGATACATCGACCAGTGTGTACGGGCCTTTAAAAACCTAACAAAATTCTTTTTACAGAAAACTCAGGAGAGCTCCTGTAATGCACCCTATCTCCTCTGGGCACAAGATCTAACTGAGGTCTGGAGGAGGGGCATAGAGGGAGGAGCCAGTGCACACCATACTAGAAAGTTCTTTTAGGTGCCCAAATCTCCTGCGGAGCCCGTCTATACCCCATGGTCCTTACGGAGTCCCCAGCATCCTCTAGGACGTAAGAGAAACTGAGATTCCCATTTATCTCCAGTGGAGAGTATCCGCCCCGGAACGCCTCTCCGCTGTCAATCTTCTTGCGGTCACCACTGCGACCCTTTCTTCTCTGTATGCGTTGACAGGGGTCACCGGGCAACATCGCGCATGTGCAATGTGCACGCCGCGCATGCGCATTCCAAACCTTTTCACACCGCAGCAAAGAACCGCTGCGTGCGAACAGGTTGGAATAACCCCCCTTATTCACATTACACTACAACGTATCACTCCTTATTCACATTACACTACACTGTATCACTCCTTATTCACATTACACTACACCGTATCACTCCTTATTCACATTACACTTCACTGTATCACTTTTTATTCACATAACACTGCACCGTATCACTCCTTATTCACATTACACTACAACATATCACTCCTTATTCACATAACACTGCACCGTATCACTCCTTATTCACATTGCACTAGACCGTATTGCTGTTTATTCACATTACACTACACTGTATTGCTCCTTATTCTCTTTACACTATACTGTATTGCTCATTATTCACATTACACTGCACCATATCATTCCTTATTCACATTACACTACACCGTATCGTTCCTTATTAACATTACACTACTCCATATCACACCTTATTTACATTACATTACACCATATTGCTCCTTATTTACCTTACACTACACCGTAGGGGTAATTCCAAGTTGATCGCAGCAGGATTTTTGTTAGCAATTGGGCAAAACCATGTGCACTGCAGGGGAGGAAGATATAACATGTACAGAGAGAGTTAGATTTGGGTGGGGTGTGTTCAATCTGCAATCTAATTTGCAGTGTAAAAATAAAGCAGCCAGTATTTACCCTGCACAGAAATAAAATAACCCACCCAAATCTAACTCTTTCTGCACATGTTCTATCTGCCTCCCCTGCAGTGCACATGGTTTTGCCCAATTGCTATCAAAAATCCTGCTGCGATCAACTTGGAATTACCCCCCGTATTGCTCCTTATTCACATTACACTATACCATATGGCTCCTTATTCACATTACACTGCACCGTATCCCTCCTTAATCACATTACACTAGACCATATTGCTCCTTATTCCCATTACACTGTACCATATTACTCCTTATTCACATTACACTGCACCATATTACTCCTTATTCACATTACACTACACCGTATCGCTCCTTACACACATTACACTGCACCATATTGCTCCTTGTTCACATTAAACTGCACCGTATCACTCGTTATTCACATTACACTACACCATATGGCTCCTTATTCACATTACACTGCACTGTATCACTTTTTATTCACATAACACTGCACCGTATCACTCCTTACTCACATTACTCTGTACAATATTGCTCCGTATTCACATTACACTAGACCATATCACTCCTTATTCACATTACACTAGATCATATCACTCCTTATTCACATTACACTACACCATATCTCTCCTTATTCACATTACACTAGACCATATCACTCCTTATTCACATTACACTATACCATATGGCTCCTTATTCACATTACACTGCACCATATCTCTCCTTATTCACATTACACTGCACCATATTGCTCCTTGTTCACATTACACTGCACCGTATCACTCCTTATTCACATTACACTACAACATATCACTCCTTACTCACATTACACTGCACTATATTGCTCCTTGTTCACATTACATTGCACAATATCGCAACTTATTCACATTACACTACACTGTATTGCTCCTTATTCACTTTACACTATACTGTATTGCTCATTATTCACATTACACTGCACCGTATCATTCCTTATTCACATTACACTACACCGTATCGTTCCTTATTAACATTACACTACTCCATATCACACCTTATTTACATTACATTACACCATATTGCTCCTTATTTACCTTACACTACACCGTATTGCTCCTTATTCACATTACACTATACCATATGGCTCCTTATTCACATTACACTGCACCGTATCCCTCCTTAATCACATTACACTAGACCATATTGCTCCTTATTCCCATTACACTGTACCATATTACTCCTTATTCACATTACACTGCACCATATTACTCCTTATTCACATTACACTGCACCGTATCGCAACTTATTCACATTACACTACACCGTATCGCTCCTTACACACATTACACTGCACCATATTGCTCCTTGTTCACATTAAACTGCACCGTATCACTCGTTATTCACATTACACTACACCATATGGCTCCTTATTCACATTACACTGCACTGTATCACTTTTTATTCACATAACACTGCACCGTATCACTCCTTACTCACATTACACTGTACAATATTGCTCCGTATTCACATTATACTAGACCATATCACTCCTTATTCACATTACACTAGATCATATCACTCCTTATTCACATTACACTACACCATATCTCTCCTTATTCACATTACACTAGACCATATCACTCCTTATTCACATTACACTATACCATATGGCTCCTTATTCACATTACACTGCACCATATCTCTCCTTATTCACATTACACTGCACCATATTGCTCCTTGTTCACATTACACTGCACCGTATCACTCCTTATTCACATTACACTACAACATATCACTCCTTACTCACATTACACTGCACTATATTGCTCCTTGTTCACATTACATTGCACAATATCGCAACTTATTCACATTACACTACACCGTATCGCTCCTTACTCACATTACACTGCACTATATTGCTCCTTGTTCATATTAAACTGCACCGTATCACTCCTTATTCACATTACACTACAACATATCACTCCTTATTCACATTACACTACACCATATGACTCCTTATTCACATTACACTGCACCGTATCACTCCTTAATCACATTACACTAGAACGTATTGCTCCTTATTCACATTACACTACACTGTATCGTTCCTTATTCACATTACACTACACTGTATCGTTCCTTATTCACATTACACTACACCGTATCGTTCCTTATTCACATTATACTACACCGTATCACTCCTTATTTACATTAAACTACACCATATTGCTCCTTATTTCACTGGTTTCCAAACTTTTTTGAATCACGGCGCCTTAGAATATCAGATTTTTTTCACGGCACCCCTAGGCCAAAAATTTCTTATTGAGAAATTTAGAAAGTAATATTACATTAAGTAGATCGCGTTTATATGTCATCCTTAGGGTCAGTTGTGTGGTGAGGGACAAGATTTGCTTCTGTTTGGCCACATATTTTATGACTGGCAGCCACCAGCACTGGTTTTGCCTATTATATTGACCATGAATAATTTGAATTGGTCCTGGACCACCAACCCAGGGCACCCCTGCAAGTGTCCCGAGGCACCCCAGGGAGCCATGGCACACAGTTTGGGAACATCTGCCTTATTTACATTACACTACACCGTATTGCTCCTTATTCACATTACACCGCACCGTATTGTTGCTTATTCACATTAAACCACATTGCTTCTTATTGACATTACAATACTCTTCATAGACCCACCTGTGCTGGCAGGGTTTGATTGATAGCTGGACCAGGCTCTGGTTGGTGAATGAATGGCACAGCTGAGAGGGGAGATGCTGCTATTCCACGTGATGTCATACTGTCTATAAACCCCACCCAGGCTCTGCTCATCATGTGACCTGGTAGCTGTCAAGTTCCTTCTAAGCTCTGGCATCTCTATGCTTCTGGCCACAGTTACATTGCTCATGTCTATACAGATTGCACATCCCCAGCCACACTGCACAGTCACATTACACTATCACAGCCCCAGTAACAATACACACTCTGAGCCACATTGCACAATCAATCACAATGCACACTCTCGGGATGCAGTTAATATAGGGACTGCAGACTGACGCCGGAACCCTGACAGCCGGTGAAATGCCACCAGCCGGGATCCCGACAAACGACTTTTATTCCCACTTATATATATATAATTATATAAGTCTTTTTTGGAACACGGGTATCTTATGGAGTTACTCCAAAAGGACCTTAAAGAAGTAGATGAAATGAACAATGTTACAAACAACTGCTCAAACAGAATACAGTATGATCAAAGGGATTAAAGTGTTACCAATCACCCAACATCTGCATTATTTCCCACAAAGTACAATAGTTGTGCATATGAAATGAAATCTATTATTAAAAAAAATTCCTCATTATTGAGATTAAATAATGTTCTTAGGGAAAATGTGGACCTTAACGGTACGGTTATCTTTAGGAAATCTAATCATGTACAGTCACACTAATACCCCTTATACACCGCCAGCATATAACGCCGGTTATTTCACATGAGGGTGCATAACCCGTGTTACTGATCGGTGTACAAGGGCAGAGTTGGAATAATTCGGGGCGAGTGACCCGGTATTCCAACTCGGGTAGTTTGTGGGGTTGAACACGTGTTCAACCCGGCAAACTGTCCAGTGAAAACGGGAGCCGGTGTTAGGGTCTCCTGCCCTGTGCTGCCACGTCGTCATGGCAACCGGGAGACAAGTGCTAGTGGAGTAACCTGAGCGCAGCTGATACTCCGGTTCGGGTCTTTTGCTGTGCAGTGGTTATAGGCTCTGTGCACGGCAGGGGATCCGGTGCTGGTTTTTGTGCTCACAGTCTGTGAGGTCTGAGTGGGGCGTGGACAGCACCTGCTTTATAAGGCCTCTTTTCAGGGTAAGCAGATGCTGCTGAATCTCTGTTGGTTAGTCAGTTCATGAAAGTTAGCCAGTACTGTGTAGCTTTGTATTTGTTTGTTGCTTACTGCAAATAGGCCTGGGGATTTGGTATTACACTCTGCCAATCCAGACCTAGCAGTAAGACTGGAGTCAGTCGTTTAGCTTGCTGGGGTTCTGTTATTACTCTGTGAACTTAGCAAGTTTGCGGCTGTATTCTAACACTTGCCTGTCTAATCCTGTCTCACTGTGCTAGGTGTCAGGGGTCAGTTTAGTGGCAGTAAGCTTAAACCTGTGCACTGCAAGTGAGAATCAGGATTGTGGAGGCTCTCCTTGTGTCTATCATTCCATCTCTGACCAAGGAGTTTACTGCCACACCCGTTGGTAACCCTTTAGGGTTTTGCTGTTGCCCTTAGCAACAGCATTTCGGGTTCTCTACGTATTAAAACACAACATCTTGCTTTTTACATCTGAGCAGTTCTAATACAAGGGAGATACCCAGTTCCTTAGCCTCTGGGCTTCTCTGTTCACTGTGTGTGTATTTTGTTACCCTATCACCTTCTGTGTACGTTATGTCATATTCCCCAGTTTGTCTGTGAGTCCATTTGTTTTGCATAACAGTTCAAACACCAGTACATTCCTGCAGACACTGGAGTGCATAACAGTTCTGACACTAGTACTTTCCTGCAGGCACTGGTGTGCATAACATATTCAGCAGCCTAATACTCCTGTTGAAATTTTGTGGGAATATGGAGCATACCCCTCAAAATACGTTGCAACAGGTGGTCGATCAGGTGCAGGTCCTGACTCGGCAATTTAATGATTTGTCCATTAAAATGCACACCTCCCAGGCTGCTGGCGGAGCTCCCGCAGCAGCAGCACCTGCAGGGGTTAAGGAGCCGAAAGTAAATCTCCCGGATCGTTTTTCTGGAGATCGCTCGCAGTTCTTTTGTTTCAAGGAGAGCTGCAAGCTATACTTCCGGCTTAGGCCTCAGTCTTCTGGGTCGGAGATTCAGCGGGTGGGCATAGTGATTTCCTTGCTACAAGGAGACCCACAGGTCTGGGCATATGGGTTGCAGCCTGACTGTCCGTCGCTTAAAAGTGTTGATGCTTTTTTTACGGCACTGGGCATGTTGTATGATGACCCTGACAAGACGGCCTCAGCCGAGGCTCAGATTTCGATCCTTAAGCAAGGGCGAAGGCCAGTTGAGGTTTACTGTACGGAGTTTCGGAGGTTGGCCCATGATACCCAGTGGAATGACCCAGCCCTGAGACACCAGTACCGAAGAGGTCTTTCTAACCAGATAAAGGACCAACTGGTACAATATCCCTTGCCTGATAGCTTGGATCAGCTCATGCAGTTATCCATCCGGGTGGATAGACGGCTGAGAGAGCGTAGGCTTGAAAGGGAGACTGAGATTTCCTTCCTTCCCAAGGGAACCTCAGACTCTGAGGAATTTTCTGAGGAGCCTATGCAGATTGGGGCTACCCGCCTCTCCTCGCGTGAGAAGACGCGGAGGAGACAGCAGGGGTTGTGTTTGTACTGTGGGAATAAAGGTCGTGTGGTAGTATCATGCCCAGAAAAGCCGGAAAACTTCAGGGCCTGAGGGTGATGGGAAATATCCTGTCAGGCCAGAAGTCAGAATTTCCCAAGAAGACTTTTATCATTCCGGTGACCTTGAAGATCCTCGGTCAAACTGTCAAGACTGAGGCCTTTGTGGACAGTGGGGCCGACGGGGTTTTTATGGACCGCCAATTCGCCCTAAAACACTCTGTTCCCTTAGTACCCTTGGCATCGGAAATTGAGATTTGTGGGTTAAACGGGGAACCATTATCCCAAGGTAAAATTACCTCTTGCACTAGCCAGATTTCTTTGTTTATTGGAGCTACACACTCTGAAAAATTGTCCTTTTATGTGACTGTCTGTACTTTTGCCCCATTGGTGTTGGGGTTACCCTGGTTAAGGGCCCACAATCCTCAATTTGACTGGGTCTCTGGGGAGATTCTTAGTTGGGGTACTGATTGTTTCAGGAGTTGCTTGAGCCTTCCAGTCAGGCTCTCGCAGCTAAGTTTGCCAGGATTGCCAGGGTGTTATGCAGATTTTGCGGACGTGTTCTCCAAAAAAGTTGCAGAGGTACTACCTCCCCATCGCCCCTATGACTGTGCCATTGATTTGTTGCCAAATGCTAAGCTTCCCAAGAGCAGGTTGTACTCCCTGTCACGTCCTGAGACTCAGGCTATGGCAGAGTACATTCAGGAGAACTTGGCTAAGGGATTTATCAGACCTTCACAGTCTCCAGTTGGGTCGGGGTTCTTCTTCGTGGGTAAAAAGGACGGTTCGTTGCGACCCTGCATCGACTTCAGGGAATTGAACCGTATCACGATTAAAAACTCATACCCACTGCCTCTCATTTCGGTCTTGTTTGACCAGCTTCGTACTGCCACCATTTTTTCTAAGATTGACCTACGCGGTGCGTACAATCTAATCCGAATAAGAGAGGGGGATGAATGGAAGACTGCCTTTAATACCCACTCAGGGCATTATGAATATTTGGTGATGCCTTTTGGGCTCTGTAATGCCCCGGCAGTCTTCCAGGATTTCATGAATGATGTGCTCAGGGAATATTTGGATAGATTCTTAGTTGTATACTTAGATGACATCCTAATCTTCTCCCATTCCCTGGAGGAACATCGGAAGCATGTACGCTTAGTCCTCCAGAAACTCAGAGACCACCGGCTTGGGGCGAAGCTGGAGAAGTGCGAATTTGAAGTTCAGCAAATCGCATTTCTAGGATATATTATCTCCCCAGAAGGTTTCCAAATGGAGGGTTCCAAGGTACAGGCAGTCCTGGATTGGGTGCAGCCCACTAGTTTGAAGGCGCTTCAGCGTTTCCTGGGCTTTGCGAATTTTTATAGACGATTTATCGCTGGATTTTCGTCTATAGTGGCGCCCTTGGTGGCACTCACTAAGAAAGGGGCGGATGTTGCTCACTGGTCTTGTGAGGCTAAAGCGGCTTTTGCCCGTCTCAAAAGGGCATTTGTTTCGGCCAAGGTGCTGCGACACCCAGATCCAGAGCGTCCTTTTGTGGTGGAGGTGGATGCCTCTGAGATGGGTATTGGGGCAGTGCTTTCTCAGATGGGAGTGTCTGATAATCGCCTTCATCCCTGTGCTTACTTTTCCCGTAAATTTTCGCCTGCCGAGATGAATTATGACGTGGGTAACCGGGAATTGTTGGCTATTAAGGATGCACTCGAGGAGTGGAGACACTGGCTTGAGGGGGCTAAGTTTGTGGTCTCAATTCTCACTGACCATAAGAATCTGGCATATTTAGAGTCAGCGAAGCGTCTCAATGCCAGGCAGGCACGATGGGCTTTGTTTTTTGCTCGCTTTAATTTTTTGATAACATATCGCCCTGGGTCAAAAAACATCAAGGCTGATGCGCTCTCGCGGAGTTTTGCTCCAATCCAGGAGACCACCGAGGAGCCGTTGCCCATTGTTTCCCCATCATGTATTAAAGTGGGCATTACCCAGGACCTCTTATCATTAGTCCTTAGAGCACAGGAGCAGGCTCCTCCAGACCTTCCGGTAGGTCTTTTGTTTGTGCCTCCTAGGTTAAGACAGCGAGTGTTCCTGGAATTCCATGCCAAGAAGTCGGCAGGTCACCCGGGTATTGCCAGAACTCGGGAGTTGCTATCTAGGGCGGTGTGGTGGCCCTCGGTGGCTAAGGATGTGGATCAGTGGGTTCGGGCATGTGACATCTGTGCCCGAAATAAGACTCCTAGAGGGGTTCCTGTTGGCCCATTACATCCACTCTCTATCCCATCTAAGCCATGGACCCACATTTCAATGGATTTTGTGGTGGACTTGCCCAAATCCTCGGGGATGACAGCCATCTGGGTTGTCGTTGACAGGTTTTCGAAGATGGCGCACTTCGTTCCACTGGTTGGGCTGCCATCAGCCAGACGCCTGTCTGAATTATTTATGCTGCATGTTGTGCGTCTCCACGGGTTGCCACTTGATGTGGTCTCTGACCGCGGATCCCAGTTTGTGGCCAAATTCTGGAGGGCATTTTGTTCCGATCTCCAGATTTCTGTCAGCTTGTCGTCAGGCTACCATCCGCAGTCTAATGGGCAGACTGAAAGGGTGAACCAGTCCTTGGAGCAGTTCCTCAGGTGTTATGTCTCCAAGTGTCAGACTGACTGGGTTGCTCATCTGTCCATGGCGGAGTTTGCCTATAACAACGCGGCTCACTCTGCTACAGGGATCTCTCCCTTCCTTTGTGTGTATGGGCATCATCCTAAGGCCAATTCTTTTGACCCCCTGGACTCCACGCCTGGTGGTTCCTCTGTGGTTTCGGTCCTTAGAGGTATTTGGCGGAAAGTGAAGAAAGCCCTTGTGTCTGTGTCATTAGTGACCAAAAGGGTTTTTGATAAGCGGAAAAGACCCTGCAGCTTCAAATTAGGAGACTTCGTCTGGTTGTCTACCAAGAATTTGAAGTTGAGACAGCCATCTCATAAGTTAGGGCCCCGGTTCATCGGCCCTTATAAGATCACCAGGGTTATCAATCCGGTGGCATTTCAGTTAGATCTGCCCCGTTCTTTGGGTATCAATAAAACATTTCATTGTTCCCTTTTAAAACGGGCGATTAGTAATCCTTCTTCCAGTGGAAGACCTTCCCCTCTTCTGATACGTGGCCAGAGGGAGTTTGTTGTTGAAAGGATTCTTGACTCCAAGGTGGTTCGGGGTCGGCTGTCATTTTTGGTGCACTGGAAGGGGTATGGCCCGGAGGAGCGGTCGTGGGTGCGCAGTTGTGATCTTCATGCCCCCAGACTGATACGCTCTTTCTTCTCGCAGTTCCCCGATAAACCCGGTGGTAGGGGTTCTTTGACCCCTCGTCAGAGGGGGTTACTGTTAGGGTCTCCTGCCCTGTGCTGCCACGTCGTCATGGCAACCGGGAGACAAGTGCTAGTGGAGTAACCTGAGCGCAGCTGATACTCCGGTTCGGGTCTTTTGCTGTGCAGTGGTTATAGGCTCTGTGCACGGCAGGGGATCCGGTGCTGGTTTTTGTGCTCACAGTCTGTGAGGTCTGAGTGGGGCGTGGACAGCACCTGCTTTATAAGGCCTCTTTTCAGGGTAAGCAGATGCTGCTGAATCTCTGTTGGTTAGTCAGTTCATGAAAGTTAGCCAGTACTGTGTAGCTTTGTATTTGTTTGTTGCTTACTGCAAATAGGCCTGGGGATTTGGTATTACACTCTGCCAATCCAGACCTAGCAGTAAGACTGGAGTCAGTCGTTTAGCTTGCTGGGGTTCTGTTATTACTCTGTGAACTTAGCAAGTTTGCGGCTGTATTCTAACACTTGCCTGTCTAATCCTGTCTCACTGTGCTAGGTGTCAGGGGTCAGTTTAGTGGCAGTAAGCTTAAACCTGTGCACTGCAAGTGAGAATCAGGATTGTGGAGGCTCTCCTTGTGTCTATCATTCCATCTCTGACCAAGGAGTTTACTGCCACACCCGTTGGTAACCCTTTAGGGTTTTGCTGTTGCCCTTAGCAACAGCATTTCGGGTTCTCTACGTATTAAAACACAACATCTTGCTTTTTACATCTGAGCAGTTCTAATACAAGGGAGATACCCAGTTCCTTAGCCTCTGGGCTTCTCTGTTCACTGTGTGTGTATTTTGTTACCCTATCACCTTCTGTGTACGTTATGTCATATTCCCCAGTTTGTCTGTGAGTCCATTTGTTTTGCATAACAGTTCAAACACCAGTACATTCCTGCAGACACTGGAGTGCATAACAGTTCTGACACTAGTACTTTCCTGCAGGCACTGGTGTGCATAACAACCGGATCGCACGACCCGGCTTCCCGTTTACAATGAATGGATGGGCGGCGCTTGGAGATTATGTGATCTCCAAGCGCTGCCCCTGTCGCGTCACCGTCAATGTCACCAACCTGGTAATATGTCGGGCTGGTGACTTCGGTGGAAAAGGGGGCTGAAGCGGGTCGCAGCCGGGTAGCTTCCGTGTCAGGCTCCCGGCTGTGACCCACGATTTAGGTATAAAAGAGAAATTAGTGAAAGTCATTTTCAACAAGAGGATGACTAAATGTACATGGATCCCCAAGAAACTGGAAGGATTTCATGTATGTGGGATACAGACGTGTAAAACATGTACACATGCCCCATAAGAACACTACAGAATTTACATCTTATACGAATAGCAAAACATTTAAAATAAAAGATTTTTTGAACTGTAAGTCCACATACGTCATTTACTGTATATGATAGAATGCAGCTGTGGGAAACAGTACATAGGAAGGACGACACCAACTGCCAGTAAGCCGCGGCAGGCAACGTTTGGCAGATTGGGTGTCAGTTGGTGTGGCTCCCCTATCTGAATTTTGGACTATGCTGCAGCCCCACCTCTTGAACCGCCACTGGAAAGGAAGTCCAGGAACAGAGCATTTTGGGGTACATTTACTAAGCAGTGATAAGAGTGGAGAAGTGAGCCAGTGGAGAAATTTCCCCATCAACCAATCAGCAGCTTTGTATAATTTTATAGTATGTAAATTATAGATGTTACTTCAGTGCTGATTGGTTGCCATGGGCAACTTCTCCTCTGGCTCACTTCTCCGCTCTTATCACTGCTTAGTAAATGTACCCCTTTGTACCTAATGGAGTGGGTCATGTTGCAGGATTTGCATCAGTGATGATGGAGAAATTGAATCGTCCGGTGAGTTCACCATTGCTCAGATATGCAAAGTGGGCGTGGCAGAGTGTGCACAGTCCGTCGCACGGTGGTGCACAAGCGGTATGCTTACACTGGCATTTGCATATTTTGGCACTTGAGAATCTGTGAGAAATCGCAGTGGCACATAATCTGCGTGCACCTCGGAGTCATTGTTTCCATGGAATGATGCACTAATAGTAGCTGTATTTGATGTGGGGAAAGGATAAATAAATAGGCAATTACATTTACCAGAAGGAAGGAGGGTGTAAGAGTGGAGACTGTCATCTTTTCACACGTGTTACACAAAATATTCAGCTCACAAGATGATAGGTTAGAACTTAAATGCAGAATACAGTATGCTTATTATATACCAGATGGACAATGCTCTGGACACTGGCGGCTGCTATATATGACACTGGGGGCTAATGCGCTGTCATTTGGGGCGTTTTTAAATTTTTGGACTTTTTCATACTTTACGATCCACATGGACTACAACTGGGAACGGTAACCTGTGCCGAGTGCAGCGGTAGCGGAGCGAGGCACCTTGCCCGAAGCATGGCGAGCAAAGCGAGGGGACACGGTGTACTAGATGGGGTTCCCTGTCACTTTATGAAGAAAACGACACCCAAAAAAGTAAAAAAACTCATCTCGACCTTTTGACCTAGTGACCCTGTCGACCTAATGCATGTTGACCAATAGTGGTCTACCAAATGACTGTCAGCCTAAGTTGTGTCGACCCAACGACCCATACCCATAAAATAGCTTCATTAAAAATAATTGTTGTCCCAAATAAGTAGTTATGCTGTAAAGTATGCATGACCCTGATGTAACATAGAAACATAGAAACATAGAATGTGACGGCAGATAAGAACCACTTGGCCCATCTAGTCTGCCCCTTTTTTTATCCTTTAGGTAATCTCAACCCTTTTTGAACCTTAATTCTTTGTAAGGATATTCATACGCCTATCCCAAGCATGTTCATATTGCTCTACAGTCTTAGCCTCTACCACCTCTGATGGGAGGCTATTCCACTTATCCACTACCCTTTCTGTGAAGTATTTTTTCCTTAGATTTCCCCTTAAACCCCCCCCCCCCCTTCCCTCCCCCTCCAGTCTCAGTGTATGTCCTCGAGTTCTAATACTTCTCTTCCTTTGAAGAATGTAGTTATGTGACCGGCAATACCTCCCCCTATGTCCCACCCCCTCGCAATCCCGACGGTCTGCATGCCGACCAACAAGGACTATTCCCACTCGTAGGTGTCCATAGAGTGGGAACAGAATCCTAGGCTGCTGAGTACAGTATGAAGACAGCATGAGTGACTGACCAACACATTATATACAGTCCTGATCAGCTGATTATCTACAATGAATACCTCAATATCCTTAGGGGCCCATTTATCTTTAATCACATATTCAATGCGACCCAGATGCAATATTAGTGCCCAGAATCATATTACAGTATGTGATTATAATGGTGGGATGTATCATCAGGCACCCGCAGGGACAGGGGCTCTGAAAGGATCCCATCCTTGCAATGTGCTTAATGAGCTGCCGGCACTCCTGCGCATGTGCGGTCCCACTGACCACATGCACAGCTGCCATTTCTGTGGAGGGTTCCTTGGGAACTACATCTGCGGTGTGTGGCCCATAGCCCATATTCAGGTGGTGGCAGCTGCAGCGGCCAATCCGGTAAATCTGGCAGCATAGAAACCTATCGTGAATGTGACTGACAGCAGGAATGGAGGGATCATAGCAAGTATCGGACATATCTACTGTGATCCCTCCTACGTTAATTCAGGGGATATGTAAATAGGATTTTGATAACCTACCGGTAAATCCTTTTCTCCTAGTCCGTATAGGATGCTGGGGACGACATCAAGACCATGGGGTATAGACGGGATCCGCAGGAGACATGGGCACTCTAAAGACTTTTCATTGGGCGTGAACTGGCTCCTCCCTCTATGCCCCTCCTCCAGGCCTCAGTTGTAGGAACTGTGCCCAGGGAGACTGACATTTCGAGGAAAGGAATTACTTAAATAATGGTGAGATATCTACCAACTCACACCCTCAACAATGCCGCACACATGGCATTAAACATAACACACGCCAACAGGCATGAACTAATTGCAGCAACATGCTGAAACCAAGATAACACAGCTTGTGTAACTGTAATAACTAAACTGCAGGTAAAATACGAACTGGGACGGGCGCCCAGCATCCTCTACGGACTAGGAGAAAAGGATTTACCGGTAGGTTATCAAAATCCTATTTTCTCATACGTCCTAGAGGATGCTGGGGATGACATCAAGACCATGGGGTCTATACCAAAGCTCCAGTACGGGCGGGAGAGTGCGGATGACCCTGCAGCACCGATTGACCAAACTTTAGGTCCTCATCGGCCAAGGCGTCAAACTTGTAGAACTTAGCAAATGTGTTTGACCCTGACCAAGTAGCTTCTCGGCAAAGTTGTAATGCCGAGACCTCCCGGGCAGCCACCCAGGATGAGCCCATCTTCCTAGTGGAGTGGGCCTTTACCAACGTCGGTAACGGCAATCCAGCCGTAGTATGAGCTTGCTGAATCGTATTTCTAATCCAACGTGCAATAGTCTGCTTGGAAGCAGGACAGCCAATCTTGTTGTGATCATACAGGACAAACAGAGCCTCTGTTTTCCATATACGAGCTGTTCTAGCAACACAGATTTTCAAAGCTCTAACCACATCTAGAGACTTTGAATCAGTGAATGTGTCAGTAACTACTGACACCACAATAAGTTGGTTTATGTGAAAAGCAGAAACCACTTTCGGAAGAAAATGTTGGCGAGTTCGCAACTCTGCCCTATCTTCATGGAAAATCAGGTAAGGGCTCTTGTGAGACAAGGCCCCCAATTCAGACACCCACCTTGTGGATGCCAGAGCCAAAAGCATCACCACTTTCCAAGTGAGAAACTTCAAGTCTATCTTTTGTAGAGGCTCAAAGTCTCAAACCAATCAGATTGAAGGAACTGCAATACCACATTAAGGTCCCATGGTGCCACTAGAGGCACGAATGGAGGCTGGATGTGCAGAACCCCTTTCACAAAGGTCTGAACCTCTGGAAGAGAGGCCAATTGTTTTTGGAAGTAAACTGACAAGGCCGAAATCTGGACCTTGATTGATCCCAATCGTAGGCCCGTCTCCACACCATCCTACAAAAAATGGAGAAAACGTCCTAAGTGAAACTCTTCCGTAGGAGCTTTCTTGGATTCACACCAAGACACATATTTTCTCCAAATACGGTGGTAATGTTTTGACGTTACTCCCTTTCTGGCCTGAATAAGGGTGGGGATGACCTCCTTGGGAATACCCTTCCTGGCTAGGATACGGCGCTCAACAGCCATGCCGTCAAACGTAGCCGCGGTAAGTCTTGGTACACACACGGCACCTGCTGCAGCAGGTCCTCCCGAGGAGGAAGAGGCCGATGATCTCCTATGAGTAACTTCTGAAGATCTGGGTACCAAGCCCTTCTTGGCCAGTCTGGGGCAATGAAGATTGCTCGAACCCTTGTCTTTCTTATGATCCAGAGTACTTTTGGGATCAGCGGAAGTGGAGGGAATACATACACTGACTGAAACACCCACTGGATCATCAGTGCATCCACTGCTACTGCTTGAGGGTCTCTCGACCTGGAACAGTATCTCTGAAGCTTCTTGTTGAGACGAGACGCCATCATGTCTATTTGAGGAACTCCCCAAAGACTTGTCACCTCTGCGAAGACTTCTTGGTGGGGGCCCCACTTTCCTGGATGGAGATCGTGTCTGCTGAGGAAGTCTGCTTCCCAGCTGTCTACTCCCGGAATGAATATTGCCGACAGAGCTTGTAGATGTTTTTCTGCCCAGAGGAGGATTTTTGTCGCCTCTGCCATTGCCGCTCTGCTTTTCGTTCTGCCCTGCCTGTTTATGTATATGACTGCTGTTACATTGTCCGCCAGGATCTGCACTGGACGGTCTTGAAGAAGATGTACCGCTTGTTGAAGGCCGTTGTGAATGGCTTAGCTCCAGAACGTTTATGTGAAGGCAGGCTTCCTGTTGTGACCAATGTCCCTGGAAGTTTTCTCCCTGAGAGACTGCTCCCCAGCCTCGGAGACTTGCATCCATGGTTACTAGGACCCAGTCCTGAATCCCGAACCTGCGTCCCTTTAGCAGGTGAGAGCTGTGCAACCACCAGAGGAGCGAAATCCTGGTTTTTGACAACAGGATTATCTTTCTGTGCATGTGTAGGTGTGACCCCGACCACTTGTCCAACAGGTCCCACTGGAATACTCTGGCATGGAACCTGCCAAACTGTATGGCCTCGTAGGCCGCCACCATCTTCCCCAACAACCGAATGCACTGATGGATCGACACACTTGATGGTTTCAATATCTGTTTTACCATTTTCTGGATTTCCAGAGCCTTTTCCAGCGGAAGAAATACTCTCTGAACTTCTGCGTCCAGAATCATCCTGAGGAAAGACAACCTTGTCGTCGGTTCCAACCGTGACTTTGGGTAATTTATGATCCACCCGTGTTGTTGGAGTATTGACAGGGAGAGGGATATGTTTTGTAATAACTGCTCCCTGGATCTCGCTTTTATCAGGAGGTCGTCCAGATAAGGGATTATATTGACTCCTTTCTGACTAAGGAGGACCATCATCTCCGCCATCACCTTGGTGAATATCCTCGGCGCCGTGAAGAGACCGAAAGGTAACGTCTGGAATTGGTAATGGCAATCCTGAATCGCGAATCTCAGATAAGCCTGGTGAGGAGGATAAATGGGAACATGCAGGTAAGCATCCTTTATGTCCACCGACACCAAGTAGTCCCCCTCATCCAGACTGGCAATCAACGCCCGAAGTGATTCCATCTTGAACTTGAACCTTTTCAGGAAGAAATTCAGATATTTTAGATTTAGGATCGGTCTGACCGAGCCAACCGGCTTCGGAACAACAAAGAGGCTTGAATAAAAACCCCGCCCTTGTTGTGACAACGGTACCAGGACTATGACCTGGTCTTGACATCATTTTTGTATTGCCGCTGTTACTGCTTCTCTCTCTGGCAGAGAAGCTGGCAAGGTCGATTTGAAAAATCGGCATGGGGGAACGTCTTGAAACTCTAGTTTGTATCCCTGGGATACTATTTGCAACACCCAGGGGTCCAGGCCAGACAGAATCCAATCCTGGCTGAAGAGTTTGAGACGTGCGCCCACCGGAGCGGCCTCGTGCAAGGGAGTTCCAGCGTCATGCTGGGGATTTGTCAAAATTAGGGGTAGACTTTTGCTCTTGGGAACCTGGAGCCGGTGTGGGCTTCTTTCCCCTTCCCCTACCTGCAAAGAAACCTCTCATCTTTTTGTGTTTATTGGGCCGAAAGGACTGCATTTGCGGATGATAGGTCTTTTTTACCGCTGCAGGCGCAGAGGGCAAAAATGTTGACTTACCTGCGGTAGCCGCCGAGACTAACGCATCCAGGCCATCGCCAAATAAGGCCTCACCTTTATATGGGAGAGCCTCCATGTTTCTTTTGGAATCTTCATCCGCGTTCCACTGGCGAATCCATAACGCCCGCCTAGCCGATACTGCCATGGTAGCGGCTTGTGAACTCGAGTCCAATATCCTTCATTGCTTCCAGCATGTAGGTGGCAGCTTCCTTGATATTCCCTAACTTAAGGAGTATCTCATCTTTATCAATCGTGTAAATTTCTGATGACACGCTTTCTGACCATTTTTCAATAGCGCGACTCAGCCATGCGCAGGAAATAGTGGGCCTGAGCAGTGTACCATTGGCAACATAAATGGATTTCAATGTCGTTTCCATTTTGCAGTCTGCCAGCTCTTTAAGAGAAGCCGTGCCAGGAGCAGGGAGAATTACCTTCTTTGTCAACCTGGAAAGTGCACTGTCTAACACAGGGGGTGACTCCCATTTTTTCCTGTCTTCAACCGGGAAAGGATAAGCTATGAGAATTCTTTTGGGAATACAATTTTTTTTATCAGGATTCTCCCACATCCCTTCAAACAGAGCATTTAGTTTGTGTGAAGGAGGGAACGTGACTTTGGATTTCTTTTCCTTACATAAATAAGCCTTCTCCTGAGGTACAGGAGTGCTTTCTGTAACCTTCAACACGTCCCTTATAGCCACAATCATATATTGTATACTTTTTGCCAATTTATGATCTATCTTTCTGGATTAATTACTGTCGACACAAGAATCAGAATCTGTGTCGATATCAGTGTTTACAACATTTGCAAATGGTCTCTTATGTGACCCAGAGGGGCAGCCCGCATAAGGAATAACAGCATCCTGAAAAATCACATCTTCCACAGATTTTCTCCAGCATGCAGCCTTAGATTCAGACTTATCCAAGCTACGGTTAATCAGATGCATACTGTCACGTAGCTCTTTCACCCATGCAGGCTCTTGGTGTGCCGGTAGCACCACCGCATTACAACTCTGTGTCCCTAAAATGGCTTCCTCTGGGGTGGAACTCCCTACCTCAGACATGCCTCACACGTGTACACCACACTCACAGACACACTGGAACTTATTTTGGGGACAGACCCACAGTAAAATCTGTCAGAGGGACACAGGATAGGAGCAGCTCACAAACCCAGCGCCAGTATTTCCTGTGTCCACAGCCCAAAAGCGCTTTTAAATAGTAATATACACTATCAAATGCACCACAATCGCTTTGTGCCCCCCCTTTATAGCACCCTGTACTTGTCAGAAGTGGAGGAGAAGACCAGCATGTTCTCTGTAGCCTGAGGAGAGATAGAAAATGGCGCTGAGTAGTGTGCTGGCTGCCTGAGGAAGAAGCTCCGCCCCCACAATGGCGCGTCCTTACACTCAGTATATTAACTTATTTATACTGGCAGGGGTAGGGCTGTGCCAGCGGCATTTTATGCCCCATTTTAGCCAGTTTGAGGTATTTTTCTTGCTGCCCAGGGCGCCCCCCCGCGCCCTGCACCCTGCAGTGCCTGTGTGTGTGGGTAGCAATGGCGCGCTGTGCTCCTGCCAGCCGCGCCGCACCTCAGCCGTCACTTACTTGATTGAAGATCATTCTTGTCATACTCACCTTTCTTCTGACTTCTGGCTCTGTGAGGGGGGTGACGGCGTGCTGTGGGAGTGAGCATCTAGACACGGCTAGCATTCAGTTACCTTCTGGAGCTAATGGTGTCCTATCAGCCAGAAACAGAGCCATGAAACTCTGAGGAAGTTGGTTCTGCTTCTGCTTCCTCAGTCCCATGAAGCAGGGAGTCTGATGCCAGATCTCCCTGAAAATAAAAAACCTAACATAAGTCTTTTCAGAGAAACTCAGTAGCACTCCTCAGAGTGCATCCAGTCGACCTGGACACATTTCTAAAACTGAGGTCTGGAGGAGGGGCATAGAGGGAAGAGCCAGTTCACACCCAGTGAAAAGTCTTTAGAGTGCTCATGTCTCCTGCGGATCCCTTCTATACCCCATGGTCTTGATGTCGTCCCCAGCATCCTCTGGGACGTAAGAGAAATACTTTTTTTTGTTCTGGGATTAAGCCGCAAATATACAATGATAAATGGGCCTGTTAGTGAGGTCTGCACTGGATAAGAAACGTGCCAGCACACAGAGCTGGCCCTAACCAATATGATGCCCTAGGCAAGATTTTGGCTGGTGCCCCCTAGCATCACCGCTAGTTCCACCTCTAACCCTGCACCTGTTTCCCAGCACCATCACCCCTCACCCGTAGCAGTCCTTATTTTGGAGTTCCCAATCCCTATATTTTAAACAGGAACAATGCGCACATTTGGCGCACAGCCCAAAAAGGGGTGTGTTTTTGCTGGCAAGGGGCATAGCCACACAATAGTTTCCCCAATTCCAATTATTAGACCACACAGTAGTGCCATTTCTATATGCTACACCACACAGTAGAGCATCAAATACACATAATGCCACACATTAGTAATGCATTTATACACATAATACTACACAGTAATGCCCTTTACACATTATGCCAACCTTTATTAATGCCCTTATACATATAATGTCCCTTACACATATGCCACACATTATTAATGCCCTTATACACATAAAGACACACATAGTGCCCCTTACACATATGCCGCACATTATTAATGCATTTATACACATGACACACTTATTGCCCCCTACACATATGCCGAACACTATTACACAACCAACCCACTCACACAAACACAGCACTCACATGGCCACTAACACTGTGACCTCTGCCTCTGCTTGGATACAGATGTGTCCTCATAAATCTTGCCTCAGTGCGCCATGCAGCAGGAGATGCCTGGCGTGAGTCAGCTGGCAACTCTGCTAATGGAAGGTGCATATTTTTTGTGAAAATGTATCTTATTATTATATGTGGCTAGGATGCACAAGCAGCTTCTGCTGATTAAAATGATATGCTGCATGCCTGTATACTGTGTGCGACTGTGGCTGTATCTGCATATGAAATGGTACACACAGAATATAGCCATTCCGCATATCATTTTAATCAGCAGAAGCTGATTGTGCCCCTAGGCATGTCAAATGCCCTAAGCAGTTGCCTAGTTTGCCTATGCCTAGGGCCAGCTCTGCCAGCACACTATGGCCGGGATGTACTAATGCACATCGCCACGATGCTGATCGCATATGTACTTACATATGCGATCAGCATTACGGCGGACAGCTTTTCCGATAAGAGCTGTCCTCCGCGATGCGCAGCAGCTGCCTGAATTCCAGGATTCGTCCCCGGGAGCCAGAGTGAATTGGGTGGGTGCGAGGCATGCTGGGAGGGATCCTATCGGATCCCTCTCACAGCGCTGCAGAGAGAAGCCCATAGGCTTCTATGGGGTATCGCCAGCAAAAGCTGGCGAACCCCACCGCGGTGCTCACCTGCTGGTCAGGGCTTAGTACATCAGGAAAATGGGGTAAATGGGAGTTTTCCGCAATTTCCGTTTAGTACATCTCACCCACTCACTTTTCAGTTGCCACTGCCGCAGTCAATGAAGTCAGGGTATCCCTACGATGAGGCCAATGCTGGAGTGCAGCGGTAATCGGCTATTTAATAATATTATCTCCCGTTACCTGCGGCTTTGTTCCATTAGGCGGCAGACATGGAATCATTAGGGTGCCCACCAAGTCTTAAACATCAAGTCCGCAGAAGTAGATGCTGGGTAAAGAAGAACCCTTTTCCAGTTCAACTGGATTTCTCTTGACTGGACTAGAATCTCTAAGGCAGAGTTTCCCAACTCCAGTCCTCAGAGACCCATAGCAGTGCATGTTTTCTAGATCTCCACAGTTTATAACAATTTAAATAATTAGTTGCACCAGTGGAAAGTGTGTCAGCCAGTAATGAATACACATGTGCACCAAGGGCCACCATCAAGGGGGTGCTGGGGGCACAACTGTCCCAGGTCCGGGTGCTCTGAGAAAGAGTGGAGGGCCCGGGCCGCATGTGGCCTGCCACCACCCATTACTGAAAACAGGTGTGGTGGGTGCCAGGATGGTCGCATGCTCCCAGAGCTTCCATCCCCGACCCACAATCGCGGTAACCCAGCATTTCCAGGGAGTTCCCCCGCTGCCACTGGCACTACAGGGTCCTCTCACTTTGTTTCAGGGGGCTGTAAATATCTTTATTCTGGGGACCAGCAGTATTATAGGAGGAGTACAGTGCAGAGTTTTGCTGACCAGTGACCACCAGTATTATACGTTCTCTGCCTGAAAAACGCTCCATATCTGTGCTCAGTGTGCTTCATATATCTGTGCTCACACTGCTTTATTGTGGGGACTGGGGACCACCAGTATTATATAGGAGTACAGTGCAGAGTTTTGCTGACCAGTGACCAGTGACCACCAGTATTATACATTCTCTGCCTGAAAAACGCTCCATATCTGTGCTCAGTGTGCTGCATATATCTGTGCTCACACTGCTTTATTGTGGGGACTGGGGACCACCAGTATATTATATAGGAGGAGTACAGTGCAGAGTTTTGCTGACCAGTGACCACCAGTATTATACGTTCTCTGCCTGAAAAACACTCCATATCTGTGCTCAGTGTGCTGCATATATCTGTGCTCACACTGCTTTATTGTGGGGACTGGGGACCACCAGTATTATATAGGAGGAATACAGTGCAGAGTTTTGCTGACCAGTGACCACCAGTATTATACGTTCTCTGCCTGAAAAACGCTCCATATCTGTGCTCAGTGTGCTGCATATATCTGTGCTCACACTGCTTTATTGTGGGGACTGGGGACCACCAGTATTATATAGGAGAAGTACAGTGCAGAGTCTTGCTGACCAGTGACCACCAGTATTATACGTTCTCTGCCTGAAAAACGCTCCATATCTGTGCTCAGTGTGCTGCATATATCTGTGCTCACACTGCTTTATTGTGGGGACTGGGGACCACCAGTATATTATATCGGAGGAGTACAGTGCAGAGTTTTGCTGACCAGTGACCACCAGTATTATACGTTTTCTGCCTGAAAAACGCTCCATATCTGTGCTCAGTGTGCTGCATATATCTGTGCTCACACTGCTTTATTGTGGGGACTGGGGACCACCAGTATATTATATAGGAGGAGTACAGTGCAGAGTTTTGCTGACCAGTGACCACCAGTATTATACGTTCTCTGCCTGAAAAACGCTCCATATCTGTGCTCAGTGTGCTGCATATATCTGTGCTCACACTGCTTTATTGTGGGGACTGGGGACCACCAGTATATTATTTAGGAGGAGTACAGTGCAGAGTTTTGCTGACCAGTGACCACCAGTATTATACGTTCTCTGCCTGAAAAACGCTCCATATCTGTGCTCAGTGTGCTGCATATATCTGTGCTCACACTGCTTTATTGTGGGGACTGGGGACCACCAGTATATTATATAGGAGGAGTACAGTGCAGAGTTTTGCTGACCAGTGACCACCAGTATTATACGCTGATCTATTACTGGCATATAATTCCACACATTAAAAAATGGAGAACAAAAATGTGGAGGGTAAAATAGGGAAAGATCAAGATCTACTTCCACCTCGTGCTGAAGCTGCTGCCAGTAGTCATGGCCGAGACGATGAAATGCCATCAACGTCGTCTGCCAAGGCCGATGCCCAATGTCATAGTAGAGAGCATGTAAAATCCAAAAAACAAAAGTTCAGTAAAATGACCCAAAAATCTAAATTAAAAGCGTCTGATGAGAAGCGTAAACTTGCCAATATGCCATTTACGACACGGAGGGACAAGGAACGGCTGAGGCCCTAGCCTATGTTCATGGCTAGTGGTTCAGATTCACATGAGAATGGAAGCACTCATCCTCTCGCTAGAAAATTGCAGTGCCACTCCTAGATGGGCCAGGTGTTTGTGTCGGCCACTTGGGTCGCTTAGCTTAGTCACACAGCTACCTCATTGTGCCTCTTTTTTTCTTTGCATCATGTGCTGTTTGGGGACTATTTTTTTGAAGTCCCATCCTGTCTGACACTGCAGTGCCACTCCTAGATGGGCCAGGTGTTTGTGTCGGCCACTTGTGTCGCTTAGCTTAGCCATCCAGCGACCTTGGTGCACCTCTTTTTTTGTTTGCATCATGTGCTGTTTGGGGACTATTTTTTTGAAGTGCCATCCTGTCTGACACTGCAGTGCCACTCCTAGATGGGCCAGGTGTTTGTGTCGGCCACTTGGGTCGCTTAGCTTAGTCACACAGCTACCTCATTGCGCCTCTTTTTTTCTTTGCATCATGTGCTGTTTGGGGACTATTTTTTTGAAGTGCCATCCTGTCTGACACTGCAGTGCCACTCCTAGATGGGCCAGGTGTTTGTGTCGGCCACTTGGGTCGCTTAGCTTAGTCACACAGCTACCTCATTGCGCCTCTTTTTTTCTTCGCATCATGTGCTGTTTGGGGACAATTTTTTTAATCTGCCATCCTGTCTGACACTGCAGTGCCACTCCTAGATGGGCCAGGTGTTTGTGTCGGCCACTTGGGTCACTTAGCTTAGTCATTCAGCGACCTTGGTACAAATTTTAGGACTAAAAATAATAATGTGAGGTGTGAGGTGTTCAGAATAGACTGGAAATGAGTGGAAATTATTGTTATTGAGGTTAATAATACTGTGGGATCAAAATTACCCCCAAATTCTATGATTTAAGCTGTTTTTGAGTGTTTTTTGTAAAAAAACACCCAAATCCAAAAAATACCCGAATCCGACCAAAAAATTTCAGGGAGGTTTTGCCAAAACGCGTCCAAATCCAAAACACGGCCGCGGAACCGAATCCAAAACCAAAACACAAAACCCGAAAAATGTCCGGTGCACATCACTAATCTGAGACCGCCAGTCCTCCCTGATGGAGCAGAGGGATCACATGGCCAGGGCCGCGGCTGTCATAGTGCACAACTCTGCACTGCTGAAAGGCCACAGTCACAACATCGTTGTCGGCCCTCCTCCTGTATCTACCGCCGGACCCTCATGTACAGTATCTGCGCTGGAACGGGAAAGCGAACTGGCAAGATGGCGTTGACAGCAAGGGTCGATGTTTATCTTGACCTTTAATAGGATTAACTGAGATTGGGCAGTCTGACTTAATCCCCTGTTGTAATGACTTAATCCCCTGCTGTATTGTTCTCTGTATTGTATTGCATCTGAGAACAATAGATGAAGGGTTTATGTTAATATACCATGTGGTGCCTAGGCGCAGCAAACTAGCCAAGATAACCGTGGACCCATCTATATATATATATATATATATTATATATATATATATATATTTATATATATATATACATACATACATATACACAAGCAATGTACTTGCAGCACTCAGTTGACTTCCAAAACTCTATACAACATCCGCACCTTAGTAGTTCACTCCATGATGCAGGACAAACAGGTAGCTGTTAGGGAAGCCAATTCCGGGCCATTTTTTCAATCCCGGGTATCGGGAATGAAAAATGGCCAATCCCGGGATTGGCTTTTAAGTGTGTGGCCGCCCCCTCGCCCCACCCCGCCCCGCCCGCCCGCCCCGCACACATTACTAACCGTATACCGAGGACGGGCAGGTGGGGTTCTCTTCCTGCACTCCCTCAGTGCACGGCTGATGGTGCAGTGTGACCTCATGCTGCGCAGGGGGAGCTGGAAGGAGGAAGCTGGGCAGCGTCTGAGCGTCCTGTGAAGTTTGATTTACTAACAAGGAAAAGCAATATCTAATCACACTGTGGTTTGGGCTGCTGCGGCTGCTAAACGTAAACAATAACCGCTAAGATGTGTATGCATGTTGTGTATACACGCCTGCACGCTGTGCGCATAATGCTGTGACACGTGTGGCTAAATACACCTTATTCCCCAAACAAGAATGGAATGCGACATCAGTAGTTAAATATTATGTTGTGGTCCAACGCATCAACAATATTTACTCAAAAGATACAGATAAAAGATACAACAATATTACAGAGAAGAGTTACAACCAATAGTACATACGTTTGTTCGTGAGCACTCCTGGACCCAGGACTAAGTCAGTCTTAGCAAGATGACCTTCAGAGAATAGCCTGAGCCTGGTCAGGAAGCCTTTCTTTTATACAAAGGGTCCAAATACAATACAAAAGGTAATGTAAGCTCTTCTTCCATAGGTCATGGGGCAGGTCATTTACAGTACATGAGTGGTCATAGGTTGGTTTGAATGAGTGGGTGATGCTTGGTCCAGGTGTGCTTGCAGGTCTCCGCCACCGGGTTCCCGCCGAATATCAAGAGTACAGTATTTACAGTATTTATGAATATTACAATTCTGCGCATATCTATGCGCAGAAACATGCGATTAACTGCACATAACAACTGGAATGTAGATCTCACAATACTGCACATCTGGATACCAAACACTAAGTCCTAACCTTGCTCTGTCCCCTCACATCCTGTAAAGCTGGATAACTCTATTGTTCTACCCTTTGAGTAAATGTAACTTGCTGGCAATGTATGTAGAGACTAGGGCCAGTATTTACTAAAAATCAGAGTTTGGCCGATTTGTGTTTTTTTTTCTAAGTCCCAATCCGGGAATTCACTAAGCAGAAAACTCGGCAGTTTCTGGTCTATTCGTAATGGTTTGATTGGCAAAGTTCTGAAATACGAATGAATAGACCATCGGTCAAACGCGGCTGTTATTTCATACAATACGGGCATTAACTATTCATTCGTATTTGGGTGTTAGTCTCTGAGTGCTCAAGTACGGGTCTATTTTTTTTCGATTCGTTAAAAAAAGCAGCAAAAAAAAGGACCTGCATTTTCCAGTCGAGTTTGGATAACTATGCAAGGATCAGTGAGATCTGTGCATGGTTATCTATGGGAAAGGGTCTGTTTAGTGTAAAAACTGAAAAAAAAATTGCGTGGGGTCCCCCCTCCTAGGCATAACCAGCCTCGGGCTCTTTGAGCCGGTCCTGGTTGAAAAAATATGGGGGAAAAAATGACAGGGGTTCCCCCATATTTAATCAACCAGCACCGGGCTCTGAGCCTGGTCCTGGTTCCAAAAATACGGGGGACAAAAAGCGTAGGGGTCCCCCGTATTTTTGAAACCAGCACCGGGCTAAACTAGCCAGGTACATAATGCCACAGCCGGGGGACACTTATAGTGGTCGCTGCGGCCCTGGCATTACATACCCAACTAGTCACCCCTGGCCGGGGTACCCTGGAGGAGTGGGAACCCCTTAAATCAAGGGGTCCCCCCCTCCAGCCACCCAAGGGCCAGGGGTGAAGCCCGAGGCTGCCCCCCCCATCCAAGGGCGGCGGATGGGGGGCTGATAGCCTTTTGAAAAAATGTGAATATTGTTTTTAGTAGCAGTACTACAAGTCCCAGCAAGCCTCCCCCGCAAGCTGGTACTTGGAGAACCACAAGTACCAGCATGCGGTGGAAAACCGGGCCCGCTGGTACCTGTAGTACTACTACTAAAAAAATACCCCCAAAAAAACAGGACACACACACCGTGAAAGTATAATTTTATTACATACATGCACACCTCCAAACATACATACTTACCTATGTTCACACGAGGCTCTGTCCTCTTGTCCCTGTAGAATCCTTGGGGTACCTGTGAAAAAAATTATACTCACATAATCCAGTGTAGATTGTGTCCAATGTATAATCCACGTACTTGGCAAAACAAAAAAACAGAAACCCGACCACGCACTGAAAGGAGTCCCATGTTTACACATGGGACCCCTTTCCCCGACTGCCAGGACCCCCCCTGACTCCTGTCAAAGAGGGTCCCTTCAGCCAATCAGGGAGCGCCACGTCGTGCCACTCTCCTGATTGGCTGTGTGCTCCTGTAGTGTCTGTGAGGCAGCACACGGCAGAGATACAATGTAGCGCCTATGCGCTCCATTGTAGCCAATGGTGGGAACTTTGCGGTCAGCGGTTGACCGAAAGTAACCTCACCGCTGACCGCAAAGTTCCCACCATTGGCTACAATGGAGCGCATAGGCGCTACATTGTATCTCTGCTGTGTGCTGCCTCACAGACACTAAAGGAGCACACAGCCAATCAGGAGAGTGGCACGACGTGGCGTTCCCTGATTGGCTGAAGGGACCCTCTTTGACAGGAGTCAGGGGGGTCCTGGCAGTCGGGGAAAGGGGTCCCATGTGTAAACATGGGACCCCTTTCAGTGCGTGGATCGTGTATGCGGTTTGTTTTTTTGCCAAGTACATGGATTATTAAAAAAGGACACGACACACTGGGTTTAGGTGAGTATAATTTTATTTTCAGGTACCCTGGAATCGACGTCGAGACGTGGGCCGAGTCGGCATCTGAACATAGGTAAGTATGTGTGTGACGGAATGTATGTAATAAAGTTGTACTTTCAAGGTGTGTGTGTCCTGTTTTTATTTGGGTATTTTTTTTGCAGAAGAACTATAGGTACCAGTGGGCCTGTTTAACCCCCGCATGCTGGTACTTGTGGTTCTCCAAGTACCAGCTTGCGGGGGAGGCTTGTAGGGACTTGTAGTTCTTGTGCAAAAAACAATATTCTTTTATTTTACACTTGGCTATCAGCCCCCCATCCACAGCCCATGGATGGGGGGACAGCCTCGGGCTTCACCCCTGGCCCTTGGGTGGCTGGAGGGGGGGACCCCTTGATTTAAGGTGTTCCCACTCCTCCAGGGTACGCCGGCCAGGGGTGACTAGTTAGTGATTTAATGCCAGGGCCGCAGGGACCTATATAAAAGTGTCCCCCGGCTGTGGCATTATCTCTCTGACTAGTGGAGCCTGGTGCTGGTTCAAAAAATACGGGGGACCCCTACGCTTTTTGTCCCCCGTATTTTTTGCACCAGGACCAGGCACAGAGCCCGGTGCTGGTTGATCAAATATGGGGGAACCCCTGTCAATTTTTCCCCCATATTTTTTCAACCAGGACCGGCTCAAAGAGCCCGAGGCTGGTTATGCTTAGGAGGGGGGACCCCACGCAATTATTTTCAGATTTTTTTCTCACAGATCCGGCCGGGATTCCTTGTATTTTGTCAGGCAGTGTTTTACTCATCACTCACGTAAAACACTGCCTGATATTACGAATCACATCGACATCGGAAAATACGAATTGTGAAAAGTCGGCAGCTTAGTGAAAGACCGTATCAGGATTCAAAAAGTTGCAGTAAATGCACCCGATACCATTCGAGTTCAAACACCCTTCAAAACGGCCAAAACACGAATCTTTGTAAATATACCCCTAGGTGTAAATTGTGCACTATATGAATTGAATATTGAATATGTCTTTGTAGCTTTTCTGTGCGAATGCATATGCTACCATATATACTCATACCACGCACCAATACGCAAGGCACGTGAACCAATGTACGTAGCGTGCGTGTATGCATACGCATGGTGAGAACGCGCACGCACAGAGGCCACTCTGTATGGTGTTTGCACGTGGAGTGTGTGTGTAATATTTTCGACTTCGACAGTCCACCCTTTGACAGTAAACAATAACTGTCATAAATTACTAACAAAAGAAAATATTTCAAAACACGTAATTGGTAACCTAGACACAATTTCACAAATCAGACATTGACTATGGTTGGGGAAGACAGGGAGGAGGATGAGACAACCTCTATATGCACTCACTGGTCAAGGGACCACTGGTTGGGTGTGGGATGACATTCAACCTATAGAGTACAAAAACAACAAATTCCCAAAGTCAGGCGCTGAATGTGGATTCACTCAAAAAATTTACAATATTTGATACATATGTCCATATTATTCTTGAATGATGAAATCTTCTGTTTTTCTCAACAGTGATGTATATCTTGTTCCTCCCAATTGGGTCACCATTCATATATGAGAAAAAAACAGAAGATACAAAATCATAGTGTAATATGTCCCATAAAAAATTGTGGATATGCTCATCTATGTCCGGAATCTACACATTAGTGCGTACCAAACTCACAATCTATGAAGATAAGTTCCACTTATAAAGGTATCTTTATCACATTTACAACGCTCCTTAGACTCATCAAATTTGTATTATTGTTATGCACACCAGTGCCTGCAGGAATGTACTGGTGTCTGAACTGTTATGCACACCAGTGCCTGCAGGAATGTACTGGTGTTTGAACTGTTATGCACACCAGTGCCTGCAGGAATGTACTGGTGTCTGAACGGATAGGGATGCAAAACAAATGAACTCACAGACAGACTAGGGAATATGACATTATGTACACAGAAGGTGATAGGGTAACAAAATAAACACAAAGTGAACAGAGAAGCCCAGAGGCTAAGAAACTGGGTGTCCCCCTAGTATTAGTAATGCTCTGATGGAAAAAGCAAGATGCTGTGTTTTAATACGTAGAGAACCCGAAATGCTGTTGCTAAGGGCAACAGCAAAACCCTAAAGGGTTACCAACAGGTGTGGCAGTAAACTCCTTGGTCAGAGATGGAATAATAGACACAAGGAGAGTCTCCACAATCCTAATCCTCACTTGCAGTGCACAGGTTCAGCTTACTGCCACTAAACTGACACCTGAACCCCTTGCACAGTGAGACAGGATTTAGGCAGGCAAATCTGAGAATACAGCCGCAAACTTGCTAAGTTCACAGAGTAGCAAAAGAACCCCAGCAAGTTAAACGACTGACTCCAGTCTTACTGCTAGGTCTGGACTGGCAGAGTGTAGTACCAAATCCCCAGGCCTATTTGCAGTAAGCAACAACAAATACAAAGCTACACATTACTGGCTAACTTTCAGGAACTGACTAACCAACAAAGATTCAGCAGCATCTGCTTAACCTGAGAAGAGGCCTTATATAGCAGGTGCTGTCCACGCCCCACTCAGACCTCACAGACTGTGAGCACAAAAACCAGCACCGGATCCCCTGCCGTGCACAGAGCCTGTAACCACTGCACAGCAAAAGACCCGAACCGGAGTATCAGCTGCGCTCAGGTTACTCTGCTAGCACTTGTCTCCCGGTTGCCTTGATGACGTGGCAGCACAGGGCAGGAGACCCTAACAGAACCCCCCCTCTGACGAGGGGTCAAAGAACCCCTACCACCGGGTTTATCGGGGAACTGCGAGAAGAAAGAGCGTATCAGTCTGGGGGCATGAAGATCACAACTGCGCACCCACGACCGCTCCTCCGGGCCATACCCCTTCCAGTGCACCAAAAATGACAGCCGACCCGAACCATCTTGGAGTCAAGAATCCTTTCAACAACAAACTCCCTCTGGCCACGTATCAGAAGAGGGGAAGGTCTTCCACTGGAAGAAGGATTACTAATCGCCCGTTTTAAAAGGGAACAATGAAATGTTTTATTGATACCCAAAGAACGGGGCAGATCTAACTGAAATGCCACCGGATTGATAACCCTGGTGATCTTATAAGGGCCGATGAACCGGGGGTCTAACTTATGAGATGGCTGTCTCAACTTCAAATTCTTGGTAGACAACCAGACGAATTTGAAGCTGCAGGGTCTTTTCCGCTTATCAAAAACCCTTTTGGTCACTAATGACACAGACACAAGGGCTTTCTTCACTTTCCTCCAAATACCTCTAAGGACCAAAACCACAGAGGAACCACCAGGCGTGGAGTCCAGGGGGTCAAAGAATTGGCCTTAGGATGATGCCCATACACACAAAGGAAGGGAGAGATCCCTGTAGCAGAGTGAGCCGCGTTGTTATAGGCAAGCTCCGCCATGGACAGATGAGCAACCCAGTCAGTCTGACACTTGGAGACATAACACCTGAGGAACTGCTCCAAGGACTGGTTCACCCTTTCAGTTTGCCCATTAGACTGCGGATGGTAGCCTGACGACAAGCTGACAGAAATCTGGAGATCGGAACAATATGCCCTCCAGAATTTGGCCACAAACTGGGATCCGCGGTCAGAGACCACATCAAGTGGCAACCCGTGGAGACGCACAACATGCAGCATAAATAATTCAGACAGGCGTCTGGCCGATGGCAGCCCAACCAGTGGAACGAAGTGCGCCATCTTCGAAAACCTGTCAACGACAACCCAGATGGCTGTCATCCCCGAGGATTTGGGCAAGTCCACCACAAAATCCATTGAAATGTGGGTCCATGGCTTAGATGGGATAGAGAGTGGATGTAATGGGCCAACAGGAACCCCTCTAGGAGTCTTATTTCGGGCACAGATGTCACATGCCCGAACCCACTGATCCACATCCTTAGCCACCGAGGGCCACCACACCGCCCTAGATAGCAACTCCCGAGTTCTGGCAATACCCGGGTGACCTGCCGACTTCTTGGCATGGAATTCCAGGAACACTCGCTGTCTTAACCTAGGAGGCACAAACAAAAGACCTACCGGAAGGTCTGGAGGAGCCTGCTCCTGTGCTCTAAGGACTAATGATAAGAGGTCCTGGGTAATGCCCACTTTAATACATAATGGGGACACAATGGGCAACGGCTCCTCGGTGGTCTCCTGGATTGGAGCAAAAGTCCGCGAGAGCGCATCAGCCTTGATGTTTTTTGACCCAGGGCGATATGTTATCAAAAAATTAAAGCGAGCAAAAAATAAAGCCCATCGTGCCTGCCTGGCATTGAGACGCTTCGCTGACTATAAATATGCCAGATTCTTATGGTCGGTGAGAATTGAGACCACAAACTTAGCCCCCTCAAGCCAGTGTCTCCACTCCTCGAGTGCATCCTTAATAGCCAACAATTCCCGGTTACCCACGTCATAATTCATCTCGGCAGGCGAAAATTTACGGGAAAAGTAAGCACAGGGATGAAGGCGATTATCAGACACTCCCATCTGAGAGAGCACTGCCCCAATACCCATCTCAGAGGCATCCACCTCCACCACAAAAGGACGCTCTGGATCTGGGTGTCGCAGCACCTTGGCCGATACAAATGCCCTTTTGAGACGGGCAAAAGCCGCTTTAGCCTCACAAGACCAGTGAGCAACATCTGCCCCTTTCTTAGTGAGTGCCACCAAGGGCGCCACTATAAACGAAAATCAAGCGATAAATCGTCTATAAAAATTCGCAAAGCCCAGGAAACGCTGAAGCGCCTTCAAACTAGTGGGCTGCACCCAATCCAGGACTGCCTGTACCTTGGAACCCTCCATTTGGAAACCTTCTGGGGAGATAATATATCCTAGAAATGCGATTTGCTGAACTTCAAATTCGCACTTCTCCAGCTTCGCCCCAAGCCGGTGGTCTCTGAGTTTCTGGAGGACTAAGCGTACATGCTTCCGATGTTCCTCCAGGGAATGGGAGAAGATTAGGATGTAATCTAAGTATACAACTAAGAATCTATCCAAATATTCCCTGAGTACATCATTCATGAAATCCTGGAAGACTGCCAGGGCATTACAGAGCCCAAAAGGCATCACCAAATATTCATAATGCCCTGAGTATTAAAGGCAGTCTTCCATTCATCCCCCTCTCTTATTCGGATTAGATTGTACGCACCGCGTAGGTCAATCTTAGAAAAAATGGTGGCAGTACGAAGCTGGTCAAACAAGACCGAAATGAGAGGCAGTGGGTATGAGTTTTTAATCGTGATACGGTTCAATTCCCTGAAGTCGATGCAGGGTCGCAACGAACCGTCCTTTTTACCTACGAAGAAGAACCCCGACCCAACTGGAGACTGTGAAGGTCTGATAAATCCCTTAGCCAAGTTCTCCTGAATGTACTCTGCCATAGCCTGAGTCTCAGGACGTGACAGGGAGTACAACCTGCTCTTGGGAAGCTTAGCATTTGGCAACAAATCAATGGCACAGTCATAGGGGCGATGGGGAGGTAGTAACTCTGCAACTTTTTTGGAGAACACGTCCGCAAAATCTGCATAACACCCTGGCAATCCTGGCAAACTTAGCTGCGAGAGCCTGACTGGAAGGCTCAAGCAACTCCTGAAACAATCAGTACCCCAACTAAGAATCTCCCCAGAGACCCAGTCAAATTGAGGATTGTGGGCCCTTAACCAGGGTAACCCCAACACCAATGGGGCAAAAGTACAGACAGTCACATAAAAGGCCAATTTTTCAGAGTGTGTGGCTCCAATAAACAAAGAAATCTGGCTAGTGCAAGAGGTAATTTTACCTTGGGATAATGGTTCCCCGTTTAACCCACAAATCTCAATTTCCGATGCCAAGGGTACTAAGGGAACAGAGTGTTTCAGGGCGAATTGGCGGTCCATAAAAACCCCGTCGGCCCCACTGTCCACAAAGGCCTCAGTCTTGACAGTTTGACCGAGGATCTTCAAGGTCACCGGAATGATAAAAGTCTTCTTGGGAAATTCTGACTTCTGGCCTGACAGGATATTTCCCATCACCCTCAGGCCCTGAAGTTTTCCGGCTTTTCTGGGCATGACACTACCACATGACCTTTATTCCCACAGTACAAACACAACCCCTGCTGTCTCCTCCGCGTCTTCTCACGCGAGGAGAGGCGGGTAGCCCCAATCTGCATAGGCTCCTCGGAAAATTCCTTAGAGTCTGAGGTTCCCTTGGGAAAGAAGGAAACCTCGGTCTCCCTTTCAAGCCTATGCTCTCTCAGCCGTCTATCCACCCGGATGGATAACTGCATGAGCTGATCCAAGCTATCAGGCAAGGGATATTGTACCAGTTGGTCTTTTATCTGGTTAGAAAGACCTCTTCGGTACTGGTGTCTCAGGGCTGGGTCATTCCACTGGGTATCATGGGCCAACCTCCGAAACTCCGTACAGTAAACCTCAACTGGCCTTTGACCTTGCTTAAGGATCGAAATCTTAGCCTCGGCTGAGGCCGTCTTGTCAGGGTCATCATACAACATGCCCAGGGCCGTAAAAAAAGCATCAACACTTTTAAGCAACGGACAGTCAGGCTGCAACCCATATGCCCAGACCTGTGGGTCTCCTTGTAGCAAGGAAATCACTATGCCCACCCGCTGAATCTCCGACCCAGAAGACTGAGGCCTAAGCCGGAAGTATAGCTTGCAGCTCTCCTTGAAACAAAAGAACTGCGAGCGATCTCCAGAAAAACGATCCGGGAGATTTACTTTCGGCTCCTTAACCCCTGAAGGTGCTGCTGCTGCGGCCTGGGAGGTGTGCATTTTAATGGACAAATCATTAAATTGTCGAGTCAAGACCTGCACCTGATCGACCACCTGTTGCAACGTATTTTGAGGGGTATGCTCCATATTCCCACAAAATTTCAACAGGAGTATTGGGCTGCTGAATATGTTATGCACACCAGTGCCTGCAGGAATGTACTGGTGTCTGAACTGTTATGCACACCAGTGCCTGCAGGAATGTACTGGTGTTTGAACTGTTATGCACACCAGTGCCTGCAGGAATGTACTGGTGTCTGAACGGATAGGGATGCAAAACAAATGAACTCACAGACAGACTAGGAAATATGACATTACGTACACAGAAGGTGATAGGGTAACAAAATAAACACAAAGTGAACAGAGAAGCCCAGAGGCTAAGAAACTGGGTGTCCCCCTAGTATTAGTAATGCTCTGATGGAAAAAGCAAGATGCTGTGTTTTAATACGTAGAGAACCCGAAATGCTGTTGCTAAGGGCAACAGCAAAACCCTAAAGGGTTACCAACGGGTGTGGCAGTAAACTCCTTGGTCAGAGATGGAATAATAGACACAAGGAGAGTCTCCACAATCCTAATCCTCACTTGCAGTGCACAGGTTCAGCTTACTGCCACTAAACTGACACCTGAACCCCTTGCACAGTGAGACAGGATTTAGGCAGGCAAATCTGAGAATACAGCCGCAAACTTGCTAAGTTCACAGAGTAGCAAAAGAACCCCAGCAAGTTAAACGACTGACTCCAGTCTTACTGCTAGGTCTGGACTGGCAGAGTGTAGTACCAAATCCCCAGGCCTATTTGCAGTAAGCAACAACAAATACAAAGCTACACAGTACTGGCTAACTTTCAGGAACTGACTAACCAACAAAGATTCAGCAGCATCTGCTTAACCTGAGAAGAGGCCTTATATAGCAGGTGCTGTCCACGCCCCACTCAGACCTCACAGACTGTGAGCACAAAAACCAGCACCGGATCCCCTGCCGTGCACAGAGCCTGTAACCACTGCACAGCAAAAGACCCGAACCGGAGTATCAGCTGCGCTCAGGTTACTCTGCTAGCACTTGTCTCCCGGTTGCCTTGATGACGTGGCAGCACAGGGCAGGAGACCCTAACAATTATGGCTTTTTCGCCGCATCAAAATCCGAACAATCTAAATATCAGGCCGATAATTATGACAACACCCAGGATACAGAGGAGATACTTATCCACATTTGCAACCATTCCTTGTGCCCACTCTCCTAACCCAGAGATCCATTTGAGTGGGTTCAACCATGAGGCCCATCCAGTCAATTCATTACTCACAGCCGCTAAAGTGAGATTGTGTCCCCTTCTAAACTCCCATTTCAACTGCAAGATCTCGTCCATCTTTTGATCAATGATCTCCGTTGGGTCCTCAGTACTGTTCGTAATACACGTGCAGCACTTCACACCATATTGAGTTGCTAAGGTAACACAATACCCACCTGTAATGGCTGTGATGTAATTTAAGACCATCCGGTGTTGGACCAGTTCCTTCTTGTAGGCCTGTAGTTCCCTACCCGTATACCTGAAGGTGTCGTCATACATCTCAGTGATATTATCTATCAAGTTCACTAGCGCATGGATATACCTATAATTTATGATTCCTCTGGCAGTATGGGTGATATCTAATGCAAGAAGAATCTGAATCCTGGTGGATTCATGAATCAAATTGGAGGCTGCGAGCTCTCTCCTGTCTATGAGGTGTCTCTTGAAAATGTGTTCGTAGTGGGTGTGAGTATAAGGAGGCAGAGCGCTGCGGTGAATGTCTTTCATTTTGTCATGTGCAATGGTCATGACTTCTGGAGTTCTGGTAGTACTCTGCCTATGTAACACAACCCTTCAGAGCTCGGAGTAAGCCACTTGTACGCCTTCCTTCCATATATGAAATAAGCATCATCTGGGAGAACATAGGGGACAAAATGCATCAGTATCATATCACAGATAATCCTTACAAAGAAACCTGTCCAAAGTTTTTCCATCTGTTTGACACAAGTATCTGGCTGGATGATGTGCGCACAATATCCCTGTGACACTTTTCCAGCCCACATGGTTTTAATCCCAGGTGTATACTTGCATTGGAAGTACCTCCCACTTGCGGCTATCCCACGTACTAGTTCAGAGAGAGAAGGTCATTGTCTGATTGTTCCAAGTCACTTCCCAATTTCCTGGTTTACGGAAATTGGTTACGTTGAAACACAGTAGTGATCTATCTACGTGGTACTGGTGGAGCTTTAGGCTAGGGGGTCTAGATATATTGTATTTTCTGTCCATCGGTCTCCCCCCATGCAATTCGAGTACCTCATTTACTGTTAATGGGTATGGCACTAATCCCGATTTACTCTGTCCTTGAGGTACTTGTGAGCAGACCCAGCATTCTGTTTGGTTTAAGACCGAATTTCAAAGGGTGATAGGTTAAGCGGTGACCTGGGAGTGGTTATGATGCTGTACAATACTAGTGGCAGTGCCTCCGCCCACAACAGTCCAGTTTCAGCCATTACTTTGCTGAGCTTGTTCTTAATAGTGCTATTCATTCTCTCCACCTTTGCACTGGCCTGTGGCCGGTAGGGAGTATGTAGCTTACTATTAATACCCATAAGTTTGCACATGACCTGAAAGACCTCACCTGTAAAATGGGTACCCCTATCACTCTCAATAATCTTAGGGATACCATACCTACACACAAATTCCTGCACAATTTTATTTGCTGTAAACACAGCAGTATTTGTGGTGGCAGGGAATGTCTCTACCCAGTTTGAGAAGACATCAGTGCATACCAGTACATATTTCAAATTCCTACAGGGTGGTAGCTGTATGAAGTTGATTTGTATTACCTGGAAAGGTCCGTCTGTAGGAGGGATATGGGATGGCTCCATCAGTATTGTCTTACCAATATTCTTCCTCAAGCAAGACATGTCATTGCTTTCTTGCTTGCCTGAGAAGAGAGCCCTGGTGCACTCCAGTAAACTCTTACCAATTTGCACATACCATCCTTGCCCAGATGAGTCAGACCATGTGCTGCCTCAGCTAGGCTTGGGAGATACACCCTGGGAGCCACTGGCTCACCTTGTCCATCTCTCCAGAGTCCTGAGGACTCCTGACCATATCCCTTCGCCTTCCAGACTGCCTTCTCCTGTAGGGAACACATTTCAATTGACTGAATTGTATTTACTGTGTTGAATGTCATCAGTTGTGTGGTGGTGCTTGCTGCTGATTTAGCAGCTTCGTCCGCCCGGCTGTTACCAAGTGAAATTGGGTCTTGGTTGTAGGTGTGTGTCTTACACATGATAACAGCCACTCTGTCAGGTTCCTGTATGGCCATCAGCAGTCTTTTGATGTGTGACGCATGCGCCACAGGTGTGCCAGCTGCCGTCATGAAATTTCTGAGGCGCCACAGGGCCCCAAAATTATGCACTACAAAAGCATATCTAGAGTCAATGTATTCATTAGCTGACTTACCCTTTGCCAACTCACGTGCTCTGGTCAGTGCTACCAGCTCAGCGCCTTGTGCTGAGTGAGGTGGACCAAGGGGTCCAGCT
Organism: Pseudophryne corroboree; assembly: GCF_028390025.1. NCBI lineage: Eukaryota > Metazoa > Chordata > Amphibia > Anura > Myobatrachidae > Pseudophryne > Pseudophryne corroboree. The sequence goes on from NC_086446.1 coordinate 126,415,274, forward strand.
TCTATGATACCTTCGGCATCTACATCTGCATATCCAGTGCACAGGTCTCCTGAGTCCATCTGTCTGTGACAACTACTATCCGTGTAGAAGGTAAAGTCTACGTCTTCTAGTGGGTTGTCACTGATGTCAGGTCTCGCAGTGAAGGTTTGGTTCAAGTATTCCATACAATCATGCATATCAGTGTCTGTACTAAGCCCTTCTTCACCATTATTCTCATCCTCCACCCTTTGTGCATGACAAGGCACACTTGGCTCATAAGTTGCAGGAATTAGGGGGTAATTCCAAGTTGATCGCAGCAGGAATTTTTTTAGCAGTTGGGCAAAACCATGTGCACTGCAGGGGGGGCAGATATAACATGTGCAGAGAGATAGATTTGGGTGTGGTGAGTTCAATCTGCAATCTAAATTGCAGTGTAAAAATAAAGCAGCCAGTATTTACCCTGCACAGAAACAAAATAACCCACCCAAATCTAACGCTCTCTGCACATGTTATATCTGCCTCCCCTGCAGTGCACATGGTTTTGCCCAACTGCTAAAAATTTTCCTGCTACGATCAACTTGGAATTACCCCCTTAGTGTGCTACACCTTTTTATGGTGATGTTTACAGGGGCCATCAGTGATAGTTCCCATTTTGTAAACCGAGCGGATGAGACATGTCTGGTATGGGCGGAGTTTAGCAAGGCTGATACTGCGTGAGGTGTAAGGATTGTCAGGTCATGTCCTAGCACTACGTCTTCACTCTTACTTACCAACAAACTTCGTAGGCAAGTGGGGAGAGACCATGCTACAGTGTCCAGCTGTGCACTGTAGTAGGCTACCAGCCTGCTGGCATCACCATGTTTCTGTGTTAGGACCCCTGCCATGCACCCAGCACTTTCGTTACCATATAACTCAAAAGGTTTCTCATAATCTGGCATCCCCAATGCTAGTGCTTGAGACAAGCACTCTTTTAGTCTCTCAAATGCCAGTTCGAATTCCTCAGTATGAGAGACCCGTTCTGGTTTGCTTGAAGAGACCATTTCTTGCAGTTGCAGTGCCAGAATAGAGAACCCCGGAATCCAATTCCAACAATACCCACACATTCCTAGAAATGTGCAAATTTGTTGCTAAGTCTCCAGTAGAGTCATGTCACGGATGGCCTGTATCCTGTCTGTGGTCAGGTGTCTTAGTCCTTGTGTCAAGCAGTGTCCCAAGTATTTAACCCTTGTCCGGCACAACTGTATTTATCCTTAGAAACCTTGTGTCCTGTCTGGGAGAGGTGAAACAGAAGTTGTTTAGTGTCTGCCAAGGATGACAAAAGAATCAGAGCATAACAACAAGTCATCCACATATTGTATCAGCACTGACCCATTCTCAGGTTGAAAGGATTGCAAACAGTCTTGTAGGGCCTGGGAGAAAATACTTTGGCTGTCAATGAAACCTTGGGGGATACGGGTCCAGGTGTACTGTACTCCCCTGTGGGTGAAAGCAAAAAGGTACTGGCTGTCAGGGTGAAAAGGAACAGAAAAGAAAGCAGAGCAGGGGTCAATCACAGTGATGTACTTAGAGGTGGAGGGAATCTGCATGAGGATGACAGCTGGATTGGGCACTACGGGGAATTGGCTGATGATTGTTTTGTTTATTCCCCTTTTCTCTAACATCCTAAGTGGATGCTGGGGACTTCGTAAGCAGCTATAGGGAAAACACTCATTGATAGTGGATCCCAGTGTTGTATAGCGCTCTGGTGTGTGCTGGCATACTCTCTCTCTGTCTCCCCAAAGGGCTTTGTGGGGTCCTGTCCTCTGTCAGAGCATTCCCTGTGTGTTTGCGGTGTGTCGGTACGGCTGTGTCGACATGTTTGATGAGGAGGCTTATGTGGAGGCGGAGCAGATGCCTGTAAATGTGATGTCACCCCCTGCGGGGTCGACACCTGAGTGGATGGTGCTGTGGAAGGAATTACGTGATAGTGTCGACTCCTTACATAAAAGGTTTGACGACATACCAAATGTGGGACAGCCGGCTTCTCAGCCTGTGCCTGCCCAGGCATCTCAAAAACCATCAGGGGCTCTAAAACGCCCGCTACCTCAGATGGCAGACACAGATGTCGACACGGATACTGACTCCAGTGTCGACGACGAGGAGACTAATGTAACTTCCAGTAGGGCCACACGTTACATGATTGAGGCAATGAAAAATGTGTTGCACATTTCTGATGTTACCCCCGGTACCACAAAAAAGGGTATAATGTTTGGAGAGAAAAAACTACCAGTAGCTTTTCCTCCATCTGAAGAGTTAAATGAAGTGTGTGAAGAAGCGTGGGCTTCCCCTGTTAAAAAGCTGGTAATTTCTAAGAGGTTACTAATGGCGTACCCTTTCCCGCCAGAGGATAGGTCACGCTGGGAAACATCCCCTAGGGTGGATAAAGCGCTCACACGCATGTCAAAGAAGGTGGCACTACCGTCTCCGGATACGGCCGCCCTGAAGGAATCTGCTGATAGAAAGCAGGAGGCTATCCTGAAATCTATATATACACACACAGGTGTTATACTGAGACCGGCTATAGCTTCAGCCTGGATGTGCAGTGCTGCTGCTGCGTGGTCAGATTCCCTGTCAGAAAATATAGATATCCTAGACAGGGACACTGTTTTGCTAAACGTAGAGCATATAAAAGACGCACTTTTATACATGAGGGATGCACAGAGGGATATTTGCCGGCTGGCATCCAAAATTAGTGCAATGTCCATTTCTGCCAGGAGAGGGTTATGGACTCGGCAGTGGACAGGTGATGCAGATTCCAAACGACATATGGAAGTTCTGCCTTATAAGGGTGAGGAATTGTTCGGGGATGGTCTCTCGGACCTCGTTTCCACAGCAACAGCTGGGAAGTCTACATTTTTACCCCATGTTCCCTCACAACCAAAGAAAGCACCGTATTATCAGGTACAGTCCTTTCGGCCCAATAGGGGCAAGCGGGTTAAAGGCGCGTCCTTTCTGCCCAGAGGCAGAGGTAGAGGGAAAAAGCTGCAGCATACAGCCAGTTCCCAGGAGCAAAAGTCCTCCCCCGCTTCCTCTAAGTCCACAGCATGACGCTGGGGCTCCACAGGCGGAGCCAGGTACGGTGGGGGCCCGTCTCAAAAATTTCAGCAATCAGTGGGCTTGCTCACGGGTGGATCCCTGGATCCTTCAAGTAGTATCTCAGGGGTACAAACTGGAATTCGAGACGTCTCCCCCCCCCGCCGTTTCCTCAAATCTGCCTTGCCAACCACTCCCTCAGGCAGGGAGGCAGTGTTACAGGCAATTCAAAAGCTGTATTCACAACAAGTGATAGTAAAGGTGCCCCTACTTCAACAAGGAAGGGGTTACTATTCCACAATGTTTGTGGTACCGAAACCGGACGGTTCGGTGAGACCCATTTTAAATTTGAAATCCTTGAACACATATATAAAAAAATTCAAGTTCAAGATGGAGTCGCTCAGGGCGGTTATTGCAAGCCTGGACGAGGGAGATTACATGGTATCGCTGGACATCAAGGATGCTTACCTACATGTCCCCATTTACCATCCTCACCAGGAGTACCTCAGGTTTGTGGTACAAGATTGTCATTACCAATTCCAGACAATGCCGTTCGGTCTCTCCACGGCTCCGAGGGTCTTTACCAAGGTAATGGCGGAAATGATGATACTCCTTCGAAGGAAGGGAGTTTTAATTATCCCGTACTTGGACGATCTCCTGATAAAGGCGAGGTCCAGAGAGCAGTTGTTGGTAGGGGTAGCACTATCTCGGGAAGTGCTACAACAGCACGGCTGGATTCTAAACATTCCAAAGTCACAGCTGGTCCCTACGACACGCCTGCTGTTCCTAAGGATGGTTCTGGACACAGAACAGAGAAAAGTGTTTCTCCCGGAGGAGAAGGCCAAGGAGCTGTCATCTCTAGTCAGAGGCCTCCTAAAACCAAAACAGGTGTCGGTGCATCACTGCATGCGGATCCTGGGGAAAATGGTAGCTTCCTACGAAGCGATTCCATTCGGCAGGTTTCATGCAAGAACCTTTCAGTGGGACCTGTTGGACAAGTGGTCCGGATCGCATCTTCAGATGCATCGTCTGATAACCCTGTCTCCGAGGACAAGGGTGTCTCTGCTGTGGTGGCTGCAGAGTGCTCATCTTCAAGAGGGCCGCAGATTCGGCATACAGGACTGGGTCCTGGTGACCACGGATGCCAGCCTTCGAGGCTGGGGAGCAGTCACACAGGGAAGAAACTTCCAAGGACTATGGTCAAGTCAGGAGACTTCCCTGCACATAAATATTCTGGAACTAAGGGCCATTTACAATGCCCTAAGTCAGGCAAAACCCCTGCTTCAAAACCAGCCGGTACTGATCCAGTCAGACAACATCACGGCGGTCGCCCATGTAAATCGACAGGGCGGCACGAGAAGCAGGACGGCGATGGCAGAAGCCACAAGGATTCTCCGATGGGCGGAAAATCACGTGTTAGCACTGTCAGCAGTGTTCATTCCGGGAGTGGACAACTGGGAAGCAGACTTCCTCAGCAGGCACGACCTCCACCCGGGAGAGTGGGGACTTCATCCAGAAGTCTTTCAAATGATTGTAAACCAGTGGGAAAAACCACAGGTGGATATGATGGCGTCCCGCCTAAACAAAAAGCTAGAAAAATATTGCGCCAGGTCGAGAGACCCGCAGGCGATAGCTGTGGACGCTCTGGTAACACCGTGGGTGTACCGATCGGTTTATGTGTTCCCTCCTCTTCCTCTCATACCAAAGGTACTGAGGATAATAAGGAGAAGAGGAGTAAGAACTATACTCATTGTTCCGGATTGGCCAAGAAGAGCGTGGTATCCGGAACTTCAAGAAATGATGTCAGAGGACCCATGGCCTCTACCGCTCAGACAAGACCTGCTGCAGCAGGGGCCCTGTCTGTTCCAAGACTTACCGCGGCTGCGTTTGACGGCATGGCGGTTGAACACCGGATCCTGAAGGAAAAGGGCATTCCGGAGGAAGTCATTCCTACGCTGATAAAAGCTAGGAAAGAAGTAACCGCAAACCATTATATGGCGAAAATATGTTGCGTGGTGTGAGGCCAGGAAGGCTCCAACGGAAGAATTTCAGCTGGGCCGGTTCCTGCACTTCCTACAGTCAGGGGTGACTATGGGCCTTAAATTGGGTTCCATTAAGGTCCAGATTTCGGCTCTATCGATTTTCTTCCAGAGAGAATTGGCTTCACTACCTGAAGTTCAGACTTTTGTTAAGGGAGTGCTGCATATTCAGCCCCCTTTTGTGCCTCCAGTGGCACCTTGGGATCTCAACGTGGTGTTGGATTTCCTAAAGTCACATTGGTTTGAGCCACTGAAAACCGTGGATTTGAAATATCTCACGTGGAAAGTGGTCATGTTGTTGGCCTTGGCTTCGGCCAGGCGTGTTTCAGAATTGGCGGCTTTGTCATGTAAAAGCCCTTATCTGATTTTTCATATGGATAGGGCAGAATTGAGGACTCGTCATTTGAACCAACCTATCGTGGTGCCTGCGGCTACAAATGACTTGGAGGCTTCCAAGTTGTTGGATGTAGTCAGGGCCCTAAAAATTTATGTTTCCAGGACAGCTGGAGTCAGGAAGACTGACTCGCTCTTTATCCTGTATGCGCCCAACAAGTTGGGTGCACCTGCTTCTAAGCAGACTATTGCTCGCTGGATCTGTAGTACGATTCAGCTTGCACATTCTGCGGCTGGACTGCCGCATCCTAAATCAGTGAAAGCCCATTCCACGAGGAAAGTGGGCTCTTCTTGGGCGGCTGCCCGAGGGGTCTCGGCTCTTCAACTTTGCCGAGCTGCAGCTTGGTCAGGGGCAAACACATTTGCAAAATTCTACAAATTTGATACCCTGGCTGAGGAGGACCTTGAGTTCTCTCATTTGGTGCTGCAGAGTCATCCGCACTCTCCCGCCCGTTTGGGAGCTTTGGTATAATCCCCATGGTCCTTACGGAGTCCCCAGCATCCACTTAGGACATTAGAGAAAATAAGAATTTACTCACCGGTAATTCTATTTCTCATAGTCCGTAGTGGATGCTGGGCGCCCATCCCAAGTGCGGATTGTCTGCAATACTTGTATATAGTTATTGCTTAACTAAAGGGTTATTGTTGAGCTATCTGTTGAGAGGCTCAGTTGTTATCATGCTGTTAACTGGGTATTGTATCACGAGTTATACGGTGTGATTGGTGTGGCTGGTATGAGTCTTACCCGGGATTCATAATCCTTCTTAATTGTGTCAGCTCTTCCGGGCACAGTATCCTAACTGAAGTCTGGAGGAGGGTCTTAGTGGGAGGAGCCAGTGCACACCAGTAGTCTAAAAGCTTTCTTTATAGTTGTGCCCAATCTCCTGCGGAGCCGCTAATCCCCATGGTCCTTACGGAGTCCCCAGCATCCACTACGGACTATGAGAAATAGAATTACCGGTGAGTAAATTCTTATTAAATCCTGCACTAGCCTGTAACTCCTCCCCCACTTTTTTTCTCAGGGAAGATGGGACTATTGGCTGTGCTGGACATCCTGACAAGGATGCCCTGCTCTAGCAGCCGTTCTATGACAGGGTATACTCCTAATTCCAACTCTGGTTTCAGAGGGTACTGGAGGATTTTTGGAGCTATCCTGCCATCTTTAATTTGCACTACTACTGGGGCTACATTTGCCATCAATCCAGTGTCCTGTCCATCTTTGGTCCAAAGGGAACCCGGTATTTGTGAGATCATTTCCTTTACCTGTTATGGACATGTATCTAGAATGGTAGAGTGCAACATTAGCCTTTGAGGGGTGTCTAACATATCTTGTACTTCCTGCGCATGGTTCTCAGGGATATCTAAAAACACAACCTCAGGGGTACAATATATGACACACCGCATATTACATAATAAATCTCTGCCAAGTAGATTAGTCGGAGCCGATGCAGCCAACAAGAAAGAATGTTTGGTATGCAAGGGCCGTATCGTAACCTCTGCAGGGTTAGTCAAAGAATACTGCTGCACTTTTCCCGTTACTCCCATTGCCAAAATCGTTTTGCCCGTGGTCATTATACCTATTGAAGAGTTTAATACAGATCTGGCCACCCCTGTATCTACAAGAAAAGGTTGTGGTGTGCCAGCTACATTGACCATGACCTCAGGGTCATCTCCAAGGCCAACAGTCAGTTTCACTGGCTGCAGAATACAGGTGTGACCTGACCTCTGTTTTGGATTTGGGCTTTCCAGCAGAGCATTGGCAGCTATTATGTGTGAGGGAGATATGTGTGAGGTTTCGGAGGTCTGCCATGCCTTCCTTGGTGGGTACCTCCTTGTTTCCCCTCTGTGTGGTTCGTAATTCCTTCTATATGTTCCCTGATCCCGCCTATGTGACTGATAACGTGGCTCATGTTCTTGTCTAGGGGGTCTATACTTACTATGTGTCCCTGTGTTCCTACAATCTCTAGCAAAATGTCCCTCCATCTGGCAAATGTAACATTTTATTGACCTTCTCCAGTTCTCTTCAAAGGTCTGGGGTTTCGGTTGGTTGGTCATCCCTCCAAGTGCCTGTATACTTACCACCATCAACCTTTCCCCTTGCGATTCTTTGTGTTTGATGATATTCCATGTTTAATAGGGGATTCTCTCAGGGCATCTACCGTAATCCCCCTCCAATTAGGCATAGAAGTCTGTACTCTGACTTTCAATGCCTCTTTGAGCCCATCCATTAAAACAGAGACAGCCACCTCCCGGTGGTTTGCATCATTCTTTATATCCTCTGTCCCAGTGTATTTAGCCATATTGTCACGATCCGGGTATCTGGACGCCATTTCTTACCCATCAGATGCCTCCTAAGGCTGGCTCAGCGCTCCAGGACCGGATCCCATCTGTTATCCTAATGTTCACATTCCTGCATCCTCTCCTGTCTCTCTGAGACGCTGTCACAGTAACGCCTTATTACATCTGGCATGGCATCTCCCGCGGCCTCCGCCGCCGTCCCTGAGCTTCTGCATGCAGAGTGTCAGAGTGGCGATTACGTCAGCCGCGGCCTCCGCTGTGTCCGCGTGGTTGGATGTGCACTTGTCAGCCTGGCGTCTCCTGTCTCCAGTGGCAGGCGCCGCCATTACTGTTTTCATTACCACATGGATTACAAACCAAACTTCCCTCCAAGTGTCTGCATGGGCGCAGCCATCTTGGATTCTGTCAGCTGATCATTTCCTCCAATCTGTTGTCAGTATTGTTAATCTGCATAATTGCCTAGCCAATCCCTTCCTTGCTGCAGGTATAAATACACTGTGCCTGAGCAAGGAAGGCGTCAGTGCTTTGGTTGTCAAACCTAGTTCCTGTTTGTCTCTCTCCTGTGATTGTCTTCCAGGTTCCAGCTCCTGTCTCAAGACTTCCACCATAGAGACCCGCACCAGCATTCCACCTGCGGTGTAGCCTGACTCTCCAATCCATTGTGGATTCATCTGTTTCCAGCTACAACATTACCTGCTTCCAGCTCAGCTTCCAGCAGAGTACAGCTTCCCTTAAAGGGCCGGTGTCCTTTCTACACTTTACCACTCTCCCCCGGTATTATTATTTCTCCGCTCTCAAGTTCTACATTTCAGTTCATATTTCATCGCTCCCAAGTTCATTTATTATTTAACTGGTTCCAGCCAGTATCCACTCCGTGCTAACAACAGTCTGGTTCCAGCCAGTATCCACAGCAGCTGTTTTACCTTCAGCAACCCAGCTTTTCCTGGAACACCAGCTGGCACAATCCTGGGTTATCTCCATTGCTACAGTCGGGCCTGGTAAGGACTTTCCATCTAGAAGATCATAAGAACTATCTCACACTACCAGTGCCCTGTGGCTCCTGCCATCCTGTAGTACCCAGGAACTGTATTTATTATTTGCTGACTTTTACGTTTTCTTTTACTGCTGCTGTGTTGCGGAGTTGTCATAATAAACATCATTGACTTTTATCTAAGTTGTCGTGGTCACGCCTTCGGGCAGTTATTATTCATGTTACTTACATGTCCAGGGGTCTGATACAACCTCCCAGGTTCCGGTACATCTCAGCCCCTACAACTGAGGCTGCCTCCCGTCAGCTCAGGCCCTCAGTTGTGACAGTAAGCACTGACCTAATGAATCCAGCCGGAGACCAGGATCAAGCGGCCAGGCCGATGCAAGAACTGGCAGCCCGACTAGAACATCAGGAGGCTGCACAGGGCCACATCATCCGCTGTCTCCAGGATCTCTCTACTCGGCTGGATGGGATTCAGACAACTCTCCGTGGATCAGGCGCATCTGGTGCGTCAACCACAGTGACTCCAGCTATAACCCCACCCACCTTACCCATTTCTGCTCCACGTCTTCATCTTCCAACGCCAGCAAAATTTGACGGATCTCCAAGATTCTGCAGGGGATTTCTCAACCAGTGTGAGATTCAGTTTGAGCTACAACCTGGCAATTTTCCCAGTGACCGTACAAAAATTGCCTACATCATCTCTCTTCTCAGTGGCTCCGCCCTTGACTGGGCATCACCGTTATGGGAGAGGTCCGACACCCTGCTATCTTCTTACACTGCATTCGTGTCAACATTCAGGCGCATCTTCGACGAGCCAGGCCGGGTAACCTCAGCTTCATCCGAGATTCTCCGTTTACGCCAGGGGTCACGTACTGTAGGACAATATCTGATACAGTTCCAGATCCTAGCATCCGAACTGGCATGGAACGACGAGGCCCTGTATGCTGCATTCTGGCATGGCTTATCTGAGCTTATTAAAGATGAGTTAGCTACCAGAGACTTACCTTCTAAGTTAGATGAGCTAATCTCACTCTGCACGAAAGTTGATTTACGTTTCAGAGAGAGAGCAACTGAGCGTGGAAGATCATCTGCTCCAAAATCTTCTGCTCCTCCTCCTCGTCAACTGTCACCATCTAAAGATGAGCCCATGCAAATTGGCCGTTCCCGTTTAACTCCTGCTGAGCGCCGAAGACGTCTCTCTGAGTCTCTTTGTCTTTACTGTGCAGCTCCGTCTCACACCATCAATGCCTGTCCCGAACGTCCGGGAAAACTCCAAACCCTAGCTCGCCCAGGAGAGGGCCGGCTAGGAGTAATGATCTCCTCTCCATCTCCTCATGATTGTAATCTCCCAGTCTCGCTTCAAGTTGCTCAACGTTATCGGAACGTCATTGCTCTCCTTGATTCCGGAGCAGCTGGGAACTTTATTACTGAAGCCTATGTTAAACGGTGGTCCCTACCCACCGAGAGACTTCCTTCCTCCTTTTCCTTAACTGCCGTGGATGGCAGTAAAATTTTTGATACTGTTATTGCTCTAAGGACTCTACCAGTTCGTCTGAGAGTGGGAGTTCTTCATTCCGAACTTATTTCACTTTTAGTGATTCCAAGAGCCACACATCCTGTGGTCCTGGGCCTTCCATGGCTCCGTCTTCACAATCCTACAATTGATTGGACGACTACGCAAATCCTGGCATGGGGTTCCTCCTGTGCAGAGACATGTTTGTTTAAAGTATTGCCTGTCTGTTCTTCCTCCCCCAGGTCGTCTGATGTTCCACCTCCTCCATATCAAGATTTCACGGATGTGTTCAGTAAAGCTTCTGCTGATATCCTTCCTCCTCATAGAGAATGGGACTGCCCGATTGATCTCGTTCCAGGGAAGGTTCCACCTCGAGGCCGAACTTATCCGTTGTCTCTGCCTGAGACGCATTCTATGGAGGAATACATTAAAGAGAACCTAGCAAAGGGGTTCATTCGACCTTCTTCTTCCCCAGCCGGCGCAGGCTTCTTTTTTGTAAAAAAGAAAGATGGTGGTCTGCGGCCGTGCATCGACTACAGAGGTTTGAACGACATTACCATCAAGAACCGTTATCCTTTACCCCTGATTACTGAGCTCTTTGACAGAGTTAGCGGAGCTACCATCTTTACAAAGCTGGACTTGCGAGGTGCATACAATCTCATCCGGATCCGTGAGGGTGACGAGTGGAAGACCGCCTTTAACACCCGTGACGGACATTATGAGTACCTCGTCATGCCCTTCGGATTGAGCAATGCTCCAGCTGTCTTCCAGCATTTTGTCAATGAGATTTTCAGAGACATTCTATACCGTCATGTCGTGGTCTATCTAGACGATATCCTCATTTTTGCCAACGATTTAGAGGAACATCGTTTTTGGGTTAAAGAGGTTCTGTCCCGTCTCCGTGTCAATCATCTCTATTGCAAATTAGAAAAATGCGTCTTTGAAGTCAAGTCCATTCCGTTTCTAGGGTACATTGTGTCCGGTTCCGGACTAGAGATGGATCCTGAGAAACTACAAGCAATTCAGAATTGGCCGGTACCCTTAACCCTCAAAGGGGTCCAGAGGTTCTTAGGGTTCGCCAATTATTACCGAAAGTTTATACGAGACTTTTCCACCATTGTGGCGCCTATTACTGCTTTCACCAAGAAGGGTGCTAACCCGTCCAAGTGGTCTGAAGAAGCCATGCAAGCTTTTCATCTTTTAAAACAGAGGTTCATCTCTGCGCCTGTCCTGAAACAGCCTGACATCGACTCTCCTTTCATCCTAGAGGTGGATGCCTCCTCCGTTGGAGTAGGAGCGGTGTTATCTCAGAGGGCTAAAGATGGCCATTTACATCCTTGCAGTTTCTTCTCCCGGAATTTCTCCCCAGCTGAGCGCAACTATGCCATTGGCGACCAGGAGTTGCTAGCCATCAAGCTCGCTCTAGAAGAGTGGAGGTATCTGTTGGAGGGAGCTTCTCATTTAATCACCATACTTACAGACCACAAGAACCTTTTATACCTGAAGGGCGCACAATGTCTCAACCCTCGTCAGGCCAGATGGGCACTTTTCTTTTCCAGGTTCGACTTTAAACTCCAGTTCTGTCCGGGCTCTCAGAATCGCAAGGCCGATGCCCTTTCCCGCTCATGGGAGCAAGAAAATGAGTCAGAGTCTTCAGACAAGCATCCTATTATAAATCCGTTGGCATTCTCCACGGTAGGGATGGACTCTACGCCCCCATCAGGGAAAAGTTTTGTGAAGCCGATGCTAAGGAAGAAGCTCATGCATTGGGCCCATGCTTCCCGTTTTGCCGGACATACAGGTATCCAAAAAACCCTGGAGTTTATCTCTAGGTCCTATTGGTGGCCAACTCTGAAAAAGGACGTCTTGGAGTTTATTGCATCTTGCCCAAAGTGTGCCCAACATAAAGTATCCCGCCAGTCGCCTGCGGGGCAACTGGTTCCACTATCCGTTCCCCGTCGACCATGGACCCACTTGTCGATGGATTTCATTACAGACTTACCCATGTGCAACAAGTTCAATACCATCTGGGTGGTAGTTGACCGGTTCACCAAGATGGCACACTTCATTCCTCTCACCGGTCTTCCGTCAGCTTCCAAGTTGGCTCAAGTATTCATACAAGAGATCTTCCGACTCCACGGTCTTCCTGAAGAAATTATCTCAGATCGAGGAGTTCAATTCACAGCCAAATTCTGGCGAAGTTTATGTCAAGTCCTCCAAGTCAAGCTAAAGTTTTCCACGGCTTACCATCCTCAGACCAATGGTCAAACCGAGAGGGTGAATCAGGACTTGGAGGCCTTCCTCCGCATCTATGTGTCCTCCTCTCAAGATGACTGGGTTCAATTACTTCCCTGGGCCGAGTTCTGTCATAACAACCAGTATCATTCTTCATCTGCTTCAACACCATTCTTCACTAACTTTGGATTCCACCCTAAAGTTCCTGAGTTCCAACCGCTTCCAGCAACTTCTGTTCCCGCAGTGGATATCACCTTGCATCAGTTTGCCAATATCTGGAAGAGCGTACGATCAGCTCTGCTCAAGGCATCGTTCAGGTACAAGAAGTTTGCGGATAAGAAGCGTCGAGCAGTTCCTGCTCTCAAGGTGGGTGATCGGGTATGGTTATCCACGAAGAATTTGAGGTTAAGAGTTCCCAGTATGAAGTTTGCACCTCGCTATATCGGTCCTTTCAAGATTGAACAAGTCATCAATCCTGTTGCTTACAGACTCCAGTTGCCTCCCTTCTTAAAAATACCCAGGACATTCCATGTTTCCCTGTTGAAACCGCTGATCTTGAATCGGTTTCATTCCTCACTTCCTCCAACTCCGAAAGTCCAAACTCAACGAGGCGTTGAGTATGAAGTGGCCAAGATCCTGGACTCACGTCACCGTTACGGTCAACTACAATATCTTATTGACTGGAAGGGTTATGGTCCTGAGGAACGTTCATGGACCAATGCTTCTGATGTCCATGCTCCTGCCTTGGTCCGGAGATTCCATTCCAAGTTTCCTCAAAAGCCAAAGAAGTGTCCTGGGGCCACTCCTAAAGGGGGGGGTGCTGTCACGATCCGGGTATCTGGACGCCATTTCTTACCCATCAGATGCCTCCTAAGGCTGGCTCAGCGCTCCAGGACCTGATCCCATCTGTTATCCTAATGTTCACATTCCTGCATCCTCTCCTGTCTCTCTGAGACGCTGTCACAGTAACGCCTTATTACATCTGGCATGGCGTCTCCCGCGGCCTCCGCCGCCGTCCCTGAGCTTCTGCATGCAGAGTGTCAGAGTGGCGATTACGTCAGCCGCGGCCTCCGCTGTGTCCGCGTGGTTGGATGTGCACTTGTCAGCCTGGCGTCTCCTGTCTCCAGTGGCAGGCGCCGCCATTACTGTTTTCATTACCACATGGATTACAAACCAAACTTCCCTCCAAGTGTCTGCATGGGCGCAGCCATCTTGGATTCTGTCAGCTGATCATTTCCTCCAATCTGTTGTCAGTATTGTTAATCTGCATAATTGCCTAGCCAATCCCTTCCTTGCTGTAGGTATAATACACTGTGCCTGAGCAAGGAAGGCGTCAGTGCTTTGGTTGTCAAACCTAGTTCCTGTTTGTCTCTCTCCTGTGATTGTCTTCCAGGTTCCAGCTCCTGTCTCAAGACTTCCACCATAGAGACCCGCACCAGCATTCCACCTGCGGTGTAGCCTGACTCTCCAATCCATTGTGGATTCATCTGTTTCCAGCTACAACATTACCTGCTTCCAGCTCAGCTTCCAGCAGAGTACAGCTTCCCTTAAAGGGCCGGTGTCCTTTCTACACTTTACCACTCTCCACCGGTATTATTATTTCTCCGCTCTCAAGTTCTACATTTCAGTTCATATTTCATCGCTCCCAAGTTCATTTATTATTTAACTGGTTCCAGCCAGTATCCACTCCGTGCTAACAACAGTCTGGTTCCAGCCAGTATCCACAGCAGCTGTTTTACCTTCAGCAACCCAGCTTTTCCTGGAACACCAGCTGGCACAATCCTGGGTTATCTCCATTGCTACAGTCGGGCCTGGTAAGGACTTTCCATCTAGAAGATCATAAGAACTATCTCACACTACCAGTGCCCTGTGGCTCCTGCCATCCTGTAGTACCCAGGAACTGTATTTATTATTTGCTGACTTTTACGTTTTCTTTTACTGCTGCTGTGTTGCGGAGTTGTCATAATAAACATCATTGACTTTTATCTAAGTTGTCGTGGTCACGCCTTCGGGCAGTTATTATTCATGTTACTTACATGTCCAGGGGTCTGATACAACCTCCCAGGTTCCGGTACATCTCAGCCCCTACAACTGAGGCTGCCTCCCGTCAGCTCAGGCCCTCAGTTGTGACACATATCTTGTAACGCTCTATGGAAATATTCAGATGCCAGTTCACTTTCTTTCTGTTTAATTGTGAAAATCTTATTCCACTTTGCAACTGTGGGAAAATACAATACTAGTTGTGTATTAATCTGTCTCACATTGTACTGATTGTATTCATCAGTCAGAGGACTGTCTGTCTCTATCTTACAATCTGTTATGAATTTTTTGGTGTCAATATTAGGGGGTAGGCACGCTCTTAACACTGTCCGCCAATCTTTGTTTGTGGGTTCATGGGCATTTCCCAGGTCTTTAAAAACTTCTGGCATCCGATTAAATCTCTCCTGGGATCTGGGAATTCTTACATGATTGACCGCAGTTCAGACCTGGACCACAGGTAATACATGGCAATATTCCTGATGGGGGTTGCTCCCTGGTTATCAGTTCTCCCATTGGGAACTGCTATTACCCGGACAGGGTTTAATCCAACCACTTTACTCTTGTTTGTCTCAGTGTGGGGAGCTATTGTCTCTGCATAATGAACAGTCCCATACTTACCGGTGGCTATGATCTCACCCATCCCTCCAGTGGAAGACATAGCCACTGCTCTTACCGGTTGGGCTGTGCCCACCTGAGTTTCCTGCATGGTGGTTGCCTGACAGAGGGCTGAGATCATTCTGGGCTCGTCATCCTCCTCTGAACCATAATCCTTGGGAGAACTTAGGACAGGGTACAGTTTGCATGGGTTAGGGTTAATACAATTACTAAGTGCATTCCTATCATTTCCTGGTATGCTATTGGTTGTAGCAGCCTTCTCTCCATCGACATATGGCGGTGGTGGTGCACTCGCATTCACATTCCTGTCTGGTTTGGACGTTGCTATACGAGCAAGTTCCCTTTGCATTTCTCCCTCTTGTTGCCATATGTTTAAACAGTCGTTATGTATGATCCTTTGTTTCTTGGATTTGATCAGACATATCCTATTTCTAACATTCTGCAGCACCTCTGGTTCAAAACTACCAACCTTTGGAAATGATGCCCTATCATCAGCAATCATTCGTACCCATTCATCTCAAAAAGCCTCTGTGTATGGGCCATATTTCCCACACATTATGTAACCCGCGGACCCTTTTGGCCCTTGACCTTCAGCCTGAACCCTGGCTGCCGAAAGTTTCTCACTTGTGCGTTTGGCTCCCATTGTGGACTTTTTAAACACAAACACCAAATGGTCAATGCAAGCAAACGATGAAAGTTCTCCGAGTTCTTTCACCAACTCCTTCTCCGCTGGAAAGTACCACAGTCCACTTCTGTAGTGACTGCCGCGTACCCAGTTAGTACCCTTTATCAAGAAGGGGTGAGCGAAACCCGAAACAAGTTGAAGCTAACCAAGTGATGGACTCCGTACCCATTACAGGACGTGTGTGATGACACCTTTAAATCTTACCTGAATAGGAGATTATACAGGACTTTGGCTGTGTCACCTGCTGTTCCGAGGATATGGGCCTAAATCCATTTTTAAATTGAATTTGTATCATTTTTATTGGAATATTAAATCATCTCATTTTGTGAAAAAACTCCTGACTCCTGTCTGTCCTCTACATATCTGCAAGTGTGGGAGGCTTAAAGATACCGCTCAACGAACTCGAGACAGAACTTTAATGTAAATTTCACTTTGTAAGCTTAGCATTCCTGTTGAGCAGCCAGCAGTTTTTCCACTAAAGATACCTTTATGGGAAAGTGAGATTGAATACTAAAGTGAGTGTTTTTCCATAAGTGTGAGAACACCTGACTGCTGATCAGGATGAAGTCTCTATACTCCTTACCTTTGAGGAGCGCTGGTTTGTAACAAATTTCTGTGTTAATTAGATGTATGGCCTCCCGCAGCAACAACAACAGCGGCAACAGAAGCAGCATCTCGCAAACGCCAACTCGTTCCTAGAGATGCTACGCTATGTATCACAACTTTCCGTAAGAGGCACACAGCTGACAACCTCTTACAGAAACTGAGGAACATCATCGCAGAATGGCTTACCAAAATTGGACTCTCCTGGGGATTTGTGATATCGGACAACGCCACCAATATTGTGCGTGCATTACATCTGGGCACATTCCAGTACGTCCCATGTTTTGCACATACAATTAATTTGGTGGTGCAGAATTCTTTTAAAAATGACAGTCAGTAGCCTGAAAAATTGCGGGCCACTTTCGACATTCTGCCACTGCGTGCCGAAGACTGGAGCGACAGCAAACACTCCTGAACCTGCCCTGCCATCAACTTAAGCAAGAGGTGGTAACGAGGTGGAATTCAACACTCTATATGCTTCAGAGGATGGAGGAGCAGCAAAAGGCCATTAAAGCCTATACATTCACCTATGATATAGGCAAAGGAGGGGTTATGCACCTGGCTCAAGTGCAGTGGAGAATGATTTCTGTCTTGTGCAAGGTTCTCCAAACCCTTCGAACTCGCAACACGTGAAGTCAGTTCAGACACTGCCAGCTTGAGTCAGGTCATTCCCCTCATCAGGCTTTTGCAAAAGCAGCTGGAGAAATTGAAGGAGGAGCTAAGACGGAGCGATTCCATAAACTATGTGGGACTTGTGGATGGAGCCCTTCATTCGCTATGCCAGGATTCAAGGGTGGTCAATCTGTTGAAATCAGAGCACTACATTTTGGCCACCGTGCTCGATCCTAAGATTAAAGCCTACGTTATATCTCTCTTTCTGGCAGACACAAGTGTGCAGAGGTGCAAAGACCTGCTGGTGAGTAAATTGTCAACTCAAGCAGAACGTGATCTGTCAACAGCTACTCCTTCAATTTCTCCTGCCACTGGGGCTGCGAGGATAAGGATAAGATTTCCTAGCCTACCCGCTGGCAGTGATGCAGGGCAGTCAGGAGCAAAAGCTGGCATCTGGTCCAGACTGAAGGACCTGCCAACAATTACTGACATGTCTACTGTCACTACGTATGATTCTGTCACCATTGAAAGAATGGTGGAGGATTGTATGAGTGACAGCATCCAAGTAGACATGTCAGACAGTCCGTATGTATACTGGCAGGAAAAAGAGGCAATTTGGATGCCCTTGCACAAACTGGCTTTATTTTACCTAAGTTGCCCCTCCTCCAGTGTGTACTCCGAAAGAGTGTTTAGTAACCTTGTCAGAAATTGGCGTAGGAGGTTGCTTCCACTAAATGTGGAGAAGATGATGTTCATCAAAATGAATTATAAATTCCTCCGTGAAGACCTTTACCAGCAATTGCCTCCAGATAGTATAGAGGGACCTGTGTTGGTGGATTCCAGTGGGGACGAATTAATACTCTGTGAGGAGGAGGATGTACACAGTGAAAGTGGTGAGGAATCAGAGGATGAGGTCGACATCTTGCCTCTGTAGAGCCAGTTTGTGCAAGGAGAGATTGATTGCTTCTTTTTTGGTGGGGAACCAAACAAACCAGTCATTTCAACAACAGTCGTGTAGCAGACCCTGTCGCTGAAATGATTGGTTTAAAGTGTGCATATCCTGTTTATACAACATATGGGTGGGTGGGAGGGCCCAAGGACAATTCCATCTTGCACCTCTTTTTCTTCTTATCGTCATGTGCTGTTTGGGGACTATTTTTTTAAAGTGCCATCCTGTCTGACACTTCGATATATGTCCAGTGGTACTGCCATTTAATTCCAGTGATTTGGACGTATAATTCCAGTGATTTTGCCATTTAATTGAAGGGATTTGGACGTATAATTCCGGTGATTTTGCCATTTAATTCCAGTGATTTGGACATATAATTCCAGTGATTTTGCCATTTCATTCCAGTGATTTGGACGTATTATTCCAGTGGGAATTGTTTGTGTTGCTTGGCTTAGTCATACAGCTACCTCATTGCACCTCTTCGACATATTTGCATGAGGTGCTGTTTGGGGCCTAGTTTTTGAAAAGTGCCATCCTGTCTGACACTGCCGTGTGAGTCCAGGGGTACTGCTGTATTAGTCCTGGGGTACCGCAGTATAAGTCCACCAAATGCAGAATTTTTAAAAGATGACAATGTCGTGCTGGAGATGCTGTCAGTGGACCAAACAATTGCGTCCCACTCTCGACATTCATCCACTGCGTGACACTACTAGATAGGCCAGGTGTTTGCGTTGCTTAGCTTAGTCATACAGCAACCTCGTGCACCTTTTTTTTTTCTTTGCATCATGTGCTGTTTGGGGACTAGTTTTTGAATAGTGCCATCTTGTCTGCAACTACAGTGCCACTCCTAGATTGGCCAGGTGTTTGTGCCGCACACTTGTGTCGCTTAGCTTAGTCATACAGCCACCTCGGTGCAACTTTAAGGCCTAAAAACAATATTGTGAGGTGTGAGGTGTTCATAATAGACTGGAAATGAGTGGAAATGAATGTTATTGAGGTTAATAATACAGTAGGAGCAAAATTACCCCCAAATTCTGTGATTTTAGCTGTGTTTTTTTTTTAATCATCCAGATCCAAAACCGAAACCAAAACACGAAAGTGGAATTAGAACCAAAACCAAAACACGAAAAGTGCCAGCCGCACATCTCTACTTTGGATGAAAGAGATTGTATGTGAGTTAGGCCTTCTTTATCACAGTGAGATCATCAACATACAGTACAATGGGGTGGTCTTCTGTTTGCCGGCGGTCGGGCTCCCGGCGCTCAGTATACCGGCGCCGGGAGCCCGACAGCCGGAATACCGACAATTATTTTCCCTCGTGGGGGTCCACGACCCCCATAGAGGGAGAATAAAATAGTGTGGCGCGCGTAGCGCGCCACCGTGCCCGTATCAAGGGGCTCATTTGCGCTCGCCAAGCTGTCGGTAAGCCGGCGGTCGGGCTCCCGGCGCCGGGATGCTGGTCGCCGGGAGCCCGTCCGCCGGCCAGCCGTAGTGAACCCAGTACAATGTGATATCAAGGGAGCATTAGATCTTTCTTGTAGCACAAAGCATCATGGACGGTCTAAGCACATTGCTATAAGACATCACTTCATCCGTGAACTAGTGGAAAGTAAGTCCATCAGTGTGGAATGTGTTGCAAGTGAAAAAATCTTGCAGACATGTTGCAAAAGGACTGTCATCATACTTGTTGCATGCATTCTTGAAGGAATATGGACTGTAATCAGAGAACCGAACCCTACCGAACTTCACTACCTGAGCCCGGATCCGAGCCCGGCTCGGGTTTTCCTGCCTGACTCGGAAACCAGAATGAGGCAAAATTTCATCATCCTGCTGTCGGATTCTCGCAGGGTTTGGATTCCATATAAGGAGCTACGCGTCGCCGCCATTTTCACTCCAGCATTGGAGAGTGTAGCGAGAGGATGTGTCTCCGTCCTTAGTACAGTGGTAGTGTCTTGTGCTGCATCAGTACAGTCACAGTACCATATGTCCAGTGCTGCTGTATAAGATCAGTCCAGTGGTGCTGTGTTATCCTGCATCAGTTTAACGGTGTTGTATTATGCTGCATCAGTTCAGTCACAGTGGTGGTATCCTCTGCTGCCATATGTCCAGTGCTGCTGTATAAGTCCAGTCCATTGCAGTGGTGCTATGTTGTCCTGCATCAGTCACAGTGGTAGTGTCTTGTGCTGCATCAGTCCAGTCACAGTGGTAGTGTCCTCTGCTGCCATATGTCCAGTGCTGCTGTGTAAGTCCAGTCCAGTGGTGCTGTGTTGTCCTGCATCAGTTCAATGGTGTTGTATTATGCTGCATCAGTTCAGTCACAGTGGTGGTGGTGTCCTCTGCTGCCATATGTCCAGTGCTGCTGTATAAGTCCAGTCCATTGCAGTGGTGCTGTGTTGTGCTGCATCAGTACAGTGGTAGTGTCTTGTGCTGCATCAGTCCAGTCACAGTGGTGGTGTCCTCTGCTGCCATATGTCCAGTGCTGCTGTGTAAGTCCAGTCCATTGCAGTGGTGCTGTGTTATCCTGCATCAGTCCAGTGGTGGTGTCCCTGTGCTGCTGTATATGTCTAGTGGTACTGCTGTATATGTCCAGTGATACTGCCGTATATGTCCATGATACTGCCATATATGTCCAGTGGTACTGCCATATAATTCCAGTGATACTGCCGTATATGTCCAGTGGTACTACCGTATAATTCCAGTGGTACTACCGTATAATTCCATTGATAAGGGCGTATAATTCCAATGGTACTGGCGTATAATACAGTGATTCCACCATATAAATCCAGTCCAGTGGTACTGACGTATAAGTCCAGTGGTACTGCCATATAATTCCAGTGATACTGCTGTATAATGTATATGCCAGATATGCCCCCAGTGCCAGATACACATGTCCCTGCGGTGCCAGATATGCCCCCAGTGCCAGATACACATGTTCCCCCAGTGCCAGATATGCCCCCAGTGCCAGATACAGAGATGCCCCTAGTGCCAGATACAGAAATGCTCCCCCAGTGCCAGATACAGAGATGCCTCCAGTGCCAGATATCAGATTCAGAATCAGCTTTATTGGCCAGGTGTACTCGCGTACACTAGGAATTCTTTGTGGTACAATGCATCGCCAAGCAGCAACATGAAGGAGGAAAAACGTAGCATACATTACAAACATTACACATATGAGTTCATACTGCACATATGCAACTGTACAGTAGACATATTATACATTTAAGACTAAAAACTAAGGCTGCTTGGCAGAGCAGCACCGAGGCAGCCATCCGCGGCGCCAACTAGAACTCACACTATGCACATAATACAGAAGATTTAAGTATTACATCAAAAGATAAACCACACAGACAAAGACACAGAAAGAATAATGCATGATTGGTGTAGGCATTTTGAGTAATAACCTCCAGGGGTTGTGTATTCCACCCTCACAAGGCACCAGGTGCGGCAGCCATCTTAGGCGCACTGCGTAGGATTACCCAGGGTGGAATAGTCCACCCCTAGAAGAGAACACAAAATGGGGAGATTGCAGAGTCCTTAAGTTCAGAGTAGGGTTCCAATAAAAACATCAGGTCCATGCATTTTTCATCCCATCCACAAGCGCACCAGATAAGGCAGCCATGTTGGACGCACTACAAAGGTTACACAGTGGGAGATGAGCCATACAGGGGCCAAATGCATGTATGGGAGAACTGACACGTGTATGCCCCCAGTGCCAGATACAGAAATGCCCCCCCCCCCCCAGTGCCAGATACAAAGATGCCCCCAGTGCCAGATATATATGTCCCTGCAGTGCCAGATATGCCCCCAGTACCAGGTACACATGCACCCCCTCCCCCCCTTCCCCTGCTGCTTACCTCATTACTGCTTCCTGTGTGTGAGGGGAGGAGAGCACAGCGTGCACTTCTCCTGCTGCTCAGTGTCTGCCTTGAATAAGGTGCCGATCCGTGAGTCAATCAAAGCTTGCGGTACGGCAGCCAATCAGGAGCCTTGGCTGAAGGTCCACAAGCTCAGGCTCAGGCTCACAGGCTGGCGCCAAATTGAAGGAAAACACTGAGGGGCAGGAGAGGCGCAGGCTGCGCTCTCCTCCCCTCATGCAGCAGCGGCGCAGTGAGCAGCAGCAGGGGAGGGAGGGAGCGGTGGCCTAGTCAAGTTTCAGCTTGGTCATCCTCTTGGCCCTCCCTCACCGCTACCCTGGTGCACATCACCCGTTGCCGCTGCTGCTACCACAGCAACCCGCGCAGTGCGCACCTCCGCACCTCACCATATAAATCTTCTGGGCACACCTCTCTCTCGCTGCCTTCAGTCTTGAAGTTATCGGCTCCTGTGTCATGCCATACGCAGAGCAGCACAACATACAGTACAAGGTGTAGGAGAGGGGACCGAGCGGCATGCATGTGGCGTCAGCTCAAGTAGCCTATCGTCGGGCCCCCAGGGACCTGCCGCCCGTAGGCACGTGCCTCACATGCCTAGTGAGAAATCCTGCACTGTGTGTGTCTCCATGTCCCCCTCCTCCACATCAGCAGTGTGTATCTTCATGTCCCCCTCCCCACACCAGTGTGTCTACATGCCCCCCAACCCCCCATCAGCAGTGTGTGTGTGTCTTCATGTTCCCCTCCCTCTGCCAGTGTGTCTCCATGCCCCCACCAGCAGTGTGTGTGTGTGTGTCTTCCTGTTCCCCTCCCTCTGCCAGTGTGTCTCCATGCCCCCACCAGCAGTGTGTGAATCCATGCCCCCTCCCCCTCCAGTGTGTGTCTCTATGCCCCACATCCCCCACCACCAGTGTGTCTCCATGCCACCACCAGCAGTGTGTGAATCCATGCCCCCTCCAGTGTGTGTCTCTATTCCCCACATCCCCCACCACCAGTGTGTCTCCATGCCCCCACCAGCAGTGTGTAAATCCATGCCCCCCTCCACCTCCAGTGTGTGTCTCTATGCCCCACATCCCCCACCACCAGTGTGTCTCCATGCCACCACCCCCCACCAGCAGTGTATCTCTATTCAACATCGCAGGGGGGCTTGTCTACCGCATTGCGATGTTAGTACATATGTGATTAGTATCGCTGCGGTAGGCGGCAAGGGGCGGCAATGTATTATAATACGTCCCATTCTCTCTGTCAGAATGCCAGCACGGGGCGCTCAAGTGCAGTGTAGTCTCCCTGACAGCAGCAGCATGGGCTCCCAGAGCATGGGGCACACACAGAGACATAGAGTGCAATGGCATGTGCTGAATGACGATGCAGGGGGAGGTGATGGTGTGCTGAATGACGACGCAGGAGGAGGTGATGGTGTGCTGAATGACGACGCAGGGAGAGGTGATGGTCTGCTGAATGATGATGCAGGGGGAGGTGATGGTCTGCTGAATGATGATGCAGGGGGAGGTGATGGTGTGCTGAATCACGGCGCAGGGAGAGGTGATGGCGTGCTGAGAGATGATGCAGGGGGAGGTGATGGTGTGCTGAGAGATGACACGAGAGGAAGATGATGGTGTGGCTGAGAGATGCAGGGGGCAGGATGTGACACAGGGGACAGGATGTGACACAGGGGATAGGATGTGAGTCTTGTTGAACCGCTGTTGCATGATGCTGACCTTGTTAATATTCCTACACAAACAGGCATCTTCTGGACGATGGGATCCTGTTATGATCCTGATACTCAGGTCAGGGGAGGTCTTATACGGTGGAACCTGAGTACCAGAACGTAATGCTGGGAAAGGGAAACGGAATGGGAATAGCCCCTGGCACCCTATCTCCGTTGTCTTACCCGTGCTGTCAGTTCACTCTTGCGAGACTATGGTTTCTTGGGCCCATGGCAGACGCGTTTGAAGGGCGGATTACGTCTGCCCAACTCCGATGCCCCCTCAGGTCTTAATGAGAGACAAAGAGTGAACTGAGACAGGGTAATAACAAGGGGCCCTCTAACTAAACAACAAGGCTAGGGGCTACTGGCAAACCTGAAACTAAAAGTATGCGCGGATTACCGCCAGGGAAAAGAACAACCAAAATATTCCACTTGTCCACTCTCCTACACGGCACCGCCGAGTTCCGGAGAGGACTATGGAAGCGGAAACCTCCGCAAATGCTCCAGTACAAGAACACAATACTAAAGCGGCCTATGCCGCAACACGCGGCAGGGCCGCCACTCACGAAACCAAGTGAGAACCTCAATCGACTGCCACAGGTAAATGAGGACCAGAAGAACTCCTTGGGACCAGGTGACGAATTCCAAGATTCAAGAACTCAGAGAACTGGAGGGACCGGGCACAGCAGACCAGGAACAGACGTTCACCAAACATGAGCAGCATGCAGGAAGCTATCACCGGCGTCTGTGTGAGGCACTGAGGAAGCATATAACAGGGAACCCTCCAATAAGAGCACAGAGCCCAATTACACAAAATGTCGTGCAGCTGCCTTGCTGCACGACCAGAGAAACATGTGTGAACACTTAATTAATCCATAACTGCAACGGGGAACGCGGTCCGCCTGTGGCGTCCCCGTTGTGGCGTCCCCGTTGCTATGGACCCGGCGGCTCGGCGCGCATGGCGTCCTAGCGTTGCTAGGGACCCGGCGGCTCAGCGCGCACAGCGTCCCTAGTTGCTAGGCGCCGGGCGGGCAAGGAGGAAGGTGCAGCGGCCGTCGCTCGGAAACGACGGACCGCGGCGCCTAACAGATCCCCTACATGAATAGTGATTACCAACTGAAGATGCCATCTGCCTCAGAGGATACAGTTCTAAACCTCCTAATGGCTTATGTGTGCCTCCATTCTAACAGTAAAAACATCCTATACCCTTATACTAAGAATAAAGACATGGAGACTTGAATTTGGCAGAAAATTGTTAGCTATTTATTGTAACCCTAACCACTAGAAAAAAACTAAAAGAAATATTAAATTAGCATATAATATTAACTGAATATGGTGGCAGAAAAAAAGAACGGCTAAAAACCCACTGAAGATAACCTCAAAGACATTAAAACTAAAACAATCCTAATCTACCACAAAAACCATACATAGGTATCCAACTCAGACCTCCACGCTGACTACCCACCCTGATGGGTGATGATGCTGCCCCCTGTCAGGTGATCTAGCGGCCTTAAAAGTCAATGGAGGTGAGTGCACCTAAACCACACCAGCACCGTAAAAACTGTGACTAACAAACCAAACCAGAACCTGCCGTTCTTTTCCGCCAAACAAATAGCCAACGAGAAAACCACTACTAACAACCTAAAGCCACAAAACTCAGTGCCTAATCAAACTGAAATGGGGTGGGAGGGCGGCAAGGCAAACTAAAAGAGACCCCTAATGCCCTATGCATCTCCTATATATACTGATCCCTCCCCTAACTATAATTGGCTGTAACCTGTCATGCCATTCTGGTCCACACCCATCACAGGAGATTTAACTCTCTCCATTCCCATGTCTGTCATTCTGTTCTCCTAAACCTCCTAATTGCTGATGTGTGCCTCCATTCTAACAGTAAAAACATCCTATACCCTTATACTAAGAAGACGGAGACTTGAATTTGGCAGAAAATTGTTAGCTATTTATTGTAACCCTAACCACTAAAAAAACCCTGTAAAAGAAAATATTAAATTAGCATATAACATTAACCGAATATGGTGGCAGAAAAAAGAACGGCTAAAAACCCACTGAAGATAACCTCAAAGACATTAAAACTAGTGATGAGCGGGTTCGGATCCTCAGAATCCGAACCCCCCCGAACTTCACCCATTTTACACGGTTCCGAGGCAGATTTGAATCTTCCCGCCTTGCTCGGTTAACCCGAGCGCGCCCGAACGTCATCATCCCGCTGTCGGATTCTCGCGAGATTCGGATTCTATATAAGGAGCCGCGCGTCGCCGCCATTTTTCACTCGTGTATTGGAAATGATAGTTAGAGGACGTGGCTGGCGTCCTCTCACTTTGTTTCAGGGGGCTGCAAATATCTTTATTCTGGGGACCAGCAGTATTATAGGAGGAGTACAGTGCAGAGTTTTGCTGACCAGTGACCACCAGTATTATACGTTCTCTGCCTGAAAAACGCTCGATATCTGTGCTCAGTGTGCTGCATATATCTGTGCTCACACTGCTTTATTGTGGGGACTGGGGACCACCAGTATTATATAGGAGGAGTACAGTGCAGAGTTTTGCTGACCAGTGACCAGTGACCACCAGTATTATACGTTCTCTCCCTGAAAAACGCTCCATATCAGTAGTATAGTGAACCACTTTCCGTCAAACTCATTTTTGACAGGTGGGAACGCCTCTAATTATGCAAATCACGCCCAGATCCTCCCCTAACCCCGCCCAGATCCACCCTTAACCACGCCCCTAACCAAGCCTCCTGATACGCCCACTTTTCATTCCCTTCTGCTTGTATTTTATATGAAATAAGCCTACAAAATCAGTTATAAGCGCTTTTTATACATTGGGGGAAATTTACTAACATTCGTATTTTTCGGAAACAGGTCAAAGTTCAATCACGAATGACATCGAAAGTGTAAAACTGCAACTTTTTGAATTTGTTACGATGGATTTACTAAGCTGTCGTATTCGGGATTTTCTTTTGTTCCGATGTCGATGTCATTCGTGGTTTTTTTCTCATTTTTACGGCAGTGATTTGCAAAACACTGCAGACTTTTTTTACAATGAATCTCGGCCGGATCTGTGTGATCCGTGCTGGGGTTCATTTTTTTTTTTTTTGTAATTAACCAGTGTAAAATTAAAAAAAAAATTGCGTGGGGTCCCCCCTCCTAAGCATAACCAGCCTCGGGCTCTTTGAGCCGATCCTGGTTGCAGAAATATGGGGAAAAAATTGACAGGGGTTCCCCCATATTTAAGCAACCAGCATCGGGCTCTGCGCCTGGTCCTGGTTCCAAAAATACGGGGGACAAAAAGAGTAGGGGTCCCCCGTATTTTTAAAACCAGCACCGGGCTCCACTAGCTGGACAGATAATGCCACAGCCGGGAGTCACTTTTATATAGTGCCCTGCGGCCGTGGCATCAAAAATCCAACTAGTCACCCCTGGCCGGGGTACCCTGGGGGAGTGGGGACCCCTTCAATCAAGGGGTCCCCCCCCCAGCCACCCAAGGGCCAGGGGTGAAGCCCGAGGCTGCCCCCCCCCCATCCAATGGGCTGCGGATGGGGGGGCTGATAGCCTTTGTTGTAAAAGAAAAGATATTGTTTTTAGTAGCAGTACTACAAGTCCCAGCAAGCCTCCCCCGCATGCTGGTACTTGGAGAACCACAAGTACCAGCATGCGGCGGAAAAACGGGCCCGCTGGTACCTGTAGTACTACTACTAAAAAAATACCCCAAAAAACACAAGACACACACACCGTGAAAGTATAATTTTATTACATACATACACACATACATACATACTTACCTTATGTTCCCACGCAGGTCGGTCCTCTTCTCCAGTAGAATCCAAGGGGTACCTGTTGAAAAAATTCTACTCACCAGATCCAAGGTCCCAGGGTCCTCGGAGAAATCCTTTGTAATCCACGTACTTGGAAAAAAAAAAAAACGCATACACGAACCACGAACAGAAAGGGGACCCATGTATGCACATGGGTCACCTTTCTCCGAATGCCAGAAACCCACTTTGACTTCTGTCTAAGTGGGTTTCTTCAGCCAATCAGGGAGCGCCACGTTGTAGCACTCTCCTGATCGGCTGTGTGCTCCTGTCCTCACTCACAGGCAGCACGCGGCAGTGTTACAATGTTGCGCCTATGCGCTACATTGTAACCAATGATGGGAACTTTCTGCCCTGCGGTTGACCTAAAGTGACGTCACCGCTGAGCAGAAAGTTCCCATCATTGGTTACAATGTAGCGCATAGGCGCTACATTGTAACACTGCCGTGTGCCGCCTGTCATTCAGTACAGGAGCACACAGCCGATCAGGAGAGTGCTACAACGTGGCGCTCCCTGATTGGCTGAGGAAACCCACTTAGACAGAAGTCAGAGTGGGTTTTCTGGCAGTCGGGAAAAGGGGATCCATGTGCAAACATGGGTCCCCTTTTAGTGCGTGGCTCGGGTAAGCGTTTTGTTTTTTTGTTCAAGTACGTGGATTACAAAGGATTTCTCCGAGGACCCTGGGACCCTGGATCTCGTGAGTATAATTTCTTCAACAGGTACCCCTTGGATTCTACTGGAGAAGAGGACCGACCTGCGTGGGAACATAAGGTAAGTATGTATGTATGTATGTGTGTATGTATGTAATAAAATTATACTTTCACGGTGTGTGTGTCTTGTGTTTTTTTGGGCATTTTTTTAGTAGTAGTACTACAGGTACCAGCGGGCCCGTTTTTCCGCCGCATGCTGGTACTTGTGGTTCTCCAAGTACCAGCATGCGGGGGAGGCTTTCTGGGACTTGTAGTACTGCTACTAAAAACAATATCTTTTCTTTGACAACAAAGGCTATCAGCCCCCCCATCCGCAGCCCATTGGATGGGGGGGACAGCCTCGGGCTTCACCCCTGGCCCTTGGGTGGCTGGGGGGGGGGACCCCTTGATTGAAGGGGTCCCCACTCCCTTAGGGTACCCCGGCCAGGGGTGACTAGTTGGATTTTTGATGCCACGGCCGCAGGGCACTATATAAAAGTGACCCCCGGCTGTGGCATTATCTGTCCAGCTAGTGGAGCCCGGTGCTGGTTTTAAAAATACGGGGGACCCCTACTCTTTTTGTCCCCCGTATTTTTGGAACCAGGACCAGGCGCAGAGCCCGATGCTGGTTGCTTAAATATAGGGGAACCCCTGTCAATTTTTACCCCATATTTCTGCAACCAGGATCGGCTCAAAGAGCCCGAGGCTGGTTATGCTTAGGAGGGGGGACCCCACGCAATTTTTTTAGTAAAAAAAAGCACTTTCCCACCCCTTCCCACTGATATACATGCACGGATCTCATGGATCCGTGCATGCCTATGTTATCACGAATAAAAAAAAAAGGTCTGGTTTTTTTTAGCACTTTTTTACGAGTTGTACTTTTTCACGGCAGTGTTTGTGTTTTTTTTGCTTTGCACTTCTTAGTAAATGACCGAGATTCATACTTAAACAGCCGCGTTTTGACCGATGGTGTATTCATTCGTGATTTTTTCCTAGGACTTCAAAATATTACGAATGCCCTCATCACTGCCGTGATTATTGCTTAGTAAATTACCGAGATGACACTTTGATGAAAAAACGGCATCTCGGTCAAAATCGGGAGCTTAGTAAATTTACCCCATTGTGTATTATCACTGATGATGCAACGTTGTATATTATTTCCAAATGATTTATAAAATAAACGGGCGAGCTAGGAGTGTTGTTTATTGGTCTCTAGCGTGATATCTATAAAAGTGTATATTGCTATGTCTGCGAACAAAATATCCGGTGTGTTACAACAGACTGCTAACCTAAAAAATCATATGAAGAATGCGTATTACACTGTATTAAAACCGGGAAGTTATAGCGGCATCGATAAGTTTTATGCATCGAATAAAGACGTGTTTAAAAGGAGCGATATTAAAGAATGGCTGCAAAAACAAGATACTTATACATTACATAAGCCGGTCAGGAAAAACTATAAAAGGAATATGATCTGCGTATCGGGTATAAATCAACAATGGCAATGCGACTTGGTTTCGCTCATAGACCTTGCGAAGTACAATGATGGATTTAAGTACATACTAACCATCATCGATATTTTCAGTAAGAGGGCGTGGGCTGAAAGCTTAATGACTAAGAATGCTACATCTGTCGCTATTGCTTTTGAAAAAATATTTCAACGGAGTTACGTACCAAAGAATCTACAAACCGACCGCGGTAAAGAATTTCTAAACAAAACCTTAAAAAAAGTGTTAGAAAAATACGATATACACCATTTTACGACTAATAACGACGTAAAGGCGGCTGTCATAGAACGCTTTAATAGAACTTTAAAAACACGGATGTGGCGTTATTTCACAGCGCATAATACTTACAGGTATATAGATGTTTTACAGGCCTTTATATGCAGCTACAATAACACGTACCACAGAACGATTAAGTGCGCACCGTTTGAGGTGAAGCCCTCTAACGCTTTGAGGATTTTCAAGACTGTGTACGGCGATTACTTTAAATACGGTAAACAAGCGACACGTTTTAACATCGGTGAACACGTGCGCATATCCAAATATAAGGATATATTTCAGAAAGGGTATGAACAGAATTTTTCTGAGGAAATATTTGTCATACAGGATGTGAACACTAAAGGTGTTAAGCCGCTTTATAAGTTGGCGGATCTCTACGGCGAAACCATTACAGACAGTTTTTACTCTGAAGAACTACAATGCATTCCCAAAAACCATAATAGAATTTACAAAGTGGAAAAGATTTTAAAAAATAAGACAGTTAAAGGTCGAAAATACGCGTTAGTCAAGTGGCGCGGATACCCTGCAAAATTTAACAGTTGGGTAGCGGCAGCTGAGTTAAAAGATATATAAAGCGCATTACCCTCTATGGATGACAAATCGTTTTACATAACTTTACCCAGCATTGCTTCGGCCTACACTTTCCCGCAGAATAAGATATCTAACTATACAACAAAGCTTGCAAAGTTGATACACTTAAGCGGTGAGTGGGAAGTCGCTCTGACAGAGATACAATATCCGCACACATGGAATACTCTGGATATACAGGATTGTAGGTTACAAATAACACAGGACGTTATGCTAACCAATTCAGTTGTGGAATTCACAACAATGTGCGTTAAACCCGGATTTTATAAAACAATTGATGAGCTGCTGGTTGTAATCAATGCAGAAATTGAACATCATAAACTGGATGGCGGATTAAGGCTAGTGTACAATCCGCTTGAACGTGTTGTAACATGCGACAGTAAGCGGTTGTATCATCTTTCAGCGGGTGATAAACTGACGAGTATACTTGGTTTACAGCCTAAAACTAAGATTTCTAAACCGTGCGCAGATATCAAGGGTGGCCAATATACGTTGTATGTGTATACTGACATTATCGAACATCAGAGGGTAGGTGATAGCTACGTACCGCTACTACGCACAGTTGAAATTAAGGGATATAACAATGAAGTGATCACAATACGATATGAGAAGCCCGATTACGTACCTTTGTGCAAAGCGCATTTTGACACAGTCGCCATAGAGATAAAGGACGACCAGAACAAGAACATATCATTTAAGTTTGGTAAAGTGATCGTGAAACTACACTTCAGACGTCGCAAAAACGATATTTATTAACTAAACAGAATGGTCGCTGTTAAAAATTATGGTGATCCGGAACTCTACGCACAATATTATAATACACAAGCTGGTAATGGATTACCCGGTTTTCACGGCAGTGAGTACATGTACGGCTGCGGTTTAGGCGGTATTTTTCGAAGTCTTTTCAGAAAAGCTGTTCCTCTTTTCCGGAGAGGTTTAGAGTTAGCTAAACCGCATATGAAGACCGCGGCACGTAATATAGCGAAAGATGTTATCGGACAAGCCACAACGGCTGTAATTAGTTAAATACACGAGTCGAACCAAGCAAAACAAGATGGAGCAGGCCTAATATATACAAGAAAAGGTGTGTCTAAAAGAAAACGGAAGCATGTAATATCACTTCCGCCTTGGGACATACCCTTTTTAAATAAAAACCAGAGACGACGCAACTCAAAGAAGAAGAGAAAGCCGAAGTGCACCGTTGGTGATATTTTTTAAACATGTCTTTCATACACCACGAGTCCGTTGAATGTGCAAAAACTGAGCTGGATCTTTTTGACGTACCCCCGACACAAACTAGCATAGAGAAAAGTCTATACGTTGAAGTTCAACCTTTAGCGGCTTTATCAGACACAGCACCGCTAGAGTTTTATATAGCGGCCAGCGGCGATAACTACTATGATCTGAACAACACACAGCTGTACGTGACGTGCAAGATTGTACGAACCGATAACACTCCGATACCGCAAGGTGCGCGGGTCGCACTTATTAATTACCCCATAGCGACTTTATTCAACCAAGTGGATGTAACTTTGGGCGATAGGCTCATATCACAATCCAACAATCTTTACGCATACCGAGCATTCATTGAGACTATATTGAATTACAGCTCAGACGCTTTGTCAACAAAACACACAACAGGATTATTTTACAAAGATTCAGCTGGAGAATTTAACAACACGGTGCTGGATGGACCAAACACGGGATTCAAAAAACGAGCAGAAGCGACAGAGCAGAGTCGCACTGTTGAATTGCTAGGACCACATCATTGCGACCTTTTTCATCAACATAAATTAATTTTAAACGCCGTTGACCTGAAGATTAAACTCACCAGAAACAAAGACGCATTCTGCTTAATGTCGGCTGATGCGGATGCCTTTAAAATACAGATCACAAATGTTATGATTCCTGTACTCCAGACCGGAGGAGATCTTATGGCAGAGGTCTGAGTACAGGGAAAATAAGCTGGTTGTGGGAGCAGGAGAGCCTAGTAACCCCTGGCACCCTAACTCCGTTGTCTCGCCCGTGTTATCAGAAATCCCCTGCGAGACTATGGTTGCTTGAGCCCATGGCAGCCGCGTTCGAAGGGCGGATTATGTCTGCCCAACCCCGATGCCCCCGCAGGTCTTAAAGGGAGACAAGGGGAAGTCCGAGACAGGGTGATAACAAGGGGCCCTCTGACTAAGCAACCAGGCCAGGGGTTACAAGCTAACTAACTTAAACCAAAGGTATGTGCGGACTAGCCGCCAGGGAAAAGGACAACCAAAGATCCCCTGATCCGTTACTCCTATCCAGCACCGCTGGATACCAGAGTGGATCTGTGGGAGCGGAATCCTCTGCAAAAGCTCCAGAACACAAGTAAACTAAATAATAAACAGTAAGCGGACAAGCCGCAACACACGGCTGAGCCGCGACTCACGAACACCACAAGATGTTAAAGGTGCTCGGTCAGACTCCAGGAACAGATGACAAACTTCCGAGTACAGGATCTCTGAGGACAGGAACAACCGGATTGAGCAGGACTGGAAACTCTCTGTAGCAGACACAGGCAAACAGGAAGCTATCACCGGCGTCTGTAAGGAGTCCTGAGGGTGCCTTTATTCAGGAACCCTCCAATCAAAATCCAGACAGGGTAATCAACTGAAATGCCGTGCAGCTTGCATGCTGCACGGCCAGCACACCATGAGGTAATCAGGACAGACCCAGCAACGGGGAACGCGGCTGAACGTGGCGTCCCCGTTGCTAAGGTCAGAGCGGCTCCGTGCGCCCGGCATCTAGCGTTGCCAGGGAGCCGGCGGCTGTACGCGCACGGCGTCCCTGGTTGCTAGGCGCCGGGCCGCACCGACGAGCGGACCCTGGCGCCTAACAGTACCCCCCCCTTGAGGAGGGGTCAAGGAACCCCTAAAGCCGGGTTTCTGAGGAAATTCTCGAAAAAATGCCCTTTTGAGCCTCGGGGCATGAAGATCCTCATCCAGGACCCAAGACCTTTCCTCTGGCCCATAACCTCTCCAATGTACCAAAAAATAAAGCCGACCCCGGGACAACTTGGAATCGAGAACCTTCTCCACCAAGAACTCCTGCTGACCCTGTACATTTATTGGTGATCTCCCCTGAGATATTTTACGAGGAAATCTACTGGACGAAACATATGGTTTCAGTAATGAGCAATGGAAGGTATTTCCGATCCGTAAAGTTTTTGGTAAACGTAACCGGAAAGCAACTGGATTGACTTTTTTGATAATGAGAAATGGTCCAATAAATCTAGGACCCAATCTGGCTGAGGTTTGTCGAAGTTTAATGTTGCGAGTCGACAACCACACCCTGTCTCCTACTTTAAAAGTGCACGGCCGCCGGAGCCTGTCAGAAAATCTTTTTTCCCGGAATGCTGCTTTTCTGAGAGCCAAGTGCACTTTTTTCCAAATAAGTTTAAGATGAGAGGTCAGGGCCAGAGAGGAGACAGAGGAATGTTGAAAAAATGAATTAGCTCTGGGGTGAAAACCAAAAACTGCAAAAAATGGAGACACATTGGTGGAGGAATGACAGGCATTATTATAAGCAAACTCCGCCAAAGGAAGAAACTCAGACCAGTCATTTTGGAGTTTGGCCGAGTACAAACGCAAATATTGTTTTAGAGATTGGTTAACTCGCTCAGTCTGCCCATTGGATTGGGGATGATAACCGGACGTTAAAGATAATTTCATCTTTAACGAAGCACAAAAAGACTTCCAAAATTGTGCAATGAATTGTGGACCCCTATCAGAAACAATATCAGTGGGTAAGCCATGGAGTCTGAAAACATGGCGGAGGAACAAGACTGCCAATCCCTGGGCAGATGGCAATCGGGGAAGAGCAATGAAATGGGCCATTTTGCTAAAACGGTCCACTACCACCCATATGACTCGGCATCCGGCTGACAGAGGGAGGTCCACCACAAAATCCATGGAGATATGCGACCATGGCCTAAGGGGAACATTCAAGGGCATAAGTTGACCTATAGGCAAAGAACGGGGAACTTTATGCTGTGCACAGACCTGACAAGAAAAAACAAACTCTTTAATGTCTTTGGAAAGACCAGGCCACCATACTGAGCGGGAGACTAATTCCAAAGTCTTAGCGATTCC
The DNA here is from genome assembly GCF_028390025.1 of Pseudophryne corroboree. NCBI lineage: Eukaryota > Metazoa > Chordata > Amphibia > Anura > Myobatrachidae > Pseudophryne > Pseudophryne corroboree. The sequence goes on from NC_086446.1 coordinate 126,449,894, forward strand.
CGGATGCCCGGCAACCTTGCTATCATGAAACTCCGCCAAAACAGTAGCTCTCAAAAACTCAGGGACAAAAAGACGACCAGCAGGAGTATTTCCAGGAGCTTGATGTTGAAGCAGCTTTAACTGGGTAAATACATCCTGTGTGAGGCCTGCCCGAATGACTGAAGACGGAAGTATGGGAGTAACAGGACTATTGTCTTGAACTGGAAGAAAACTGCGTGACAGGGCATCTGCCTTAGTATTCTTGGAACCTGGCCTGAAGGTGATAATGAATTTGAAACGAGAAAAAATAAAGCCCAACGAGCCTGCCGGGCATTCAGTCGTTTAGCAGATTCAATGTATTGAAGATTTTTGTGATCAGTCAAAACTGAAATGGTATGGGTCGCTCCTTCAAGCCAATGCCTCCACTCCTCGAAAGCCCATTTAATAGCCAGCAATTCCCGGTTACCAACATCGTAGTTGGATTCTGCAGATGAGAATTTCCTGGACATAAAGGCACAAGGATGTAATTCAAGGGAATCTGGATCCTTCTGAGAAAGGATAGCCCCAACTCCAACCTCCGAGGCATCAACCTCAACAATGAAAGGCAATTCTGGGTTGGGATGTCTAAGGACAGGGGCTGAGACAAAGGCTTGTTTCAAGGCCTGAAAAGATAACTCAGCTTCACATGACCAATTGGTAGGATCTGCTCCCTTCTTAGTAAGTGCCACAATGGGAGCAACTAGGTCAGAGAAAGAGTGAATAAATCTTCTATAGTAGTTCGCAAACCCTAAAAAGCGCTGAATTGCTTTTAAGTTGGTGGGTTGCGCCCAACTAAGGATGGCTTGGAGCTTCTTTGGTTCCATACGGAATCCCCGAGGGGAAATAATGTACCCTAAAAAGGATACCTCCGTGACATGAAATTCACACTTCTCCAGTTTGGCATATAGGTGATTTTCACGTAATTTCTTTAGCACCTGACGCACCTGGGTAACATGTTGTTCTACAGAGTCAGAATATATCAAAATATCGTCTAAGTAGACTACAACGAATCTTCCAAGAAATTCACGGAGCACATCATTAATGAGATCCTGGAAAACTGCCGGAGCGTTTGACAGGCCGAATGGCATAACCAGATACTCATAGTGGCCTGATTGAGTACTGAATGCCGTTTTCCACTCATCCCCTGACTTGATTCTGATGAGGTTATATGCTCCTCTAAGGTCAATCTTAGAAAAAATCACAGCCGAACGTAGCTGATCAAAGAGGACAGAGATCAGCGGCAGAGGGTAAGTATTCTTTACTGAGATTTTATTCAAAGCTCTAAAGTCAATGCAGGGTCTGAGTGAACCATCCTTCTTCTCTACGAAGAAGAAACCTGCACTTAAAGGGGATTTAGATGGCCTGATAAAACCTTTCCCAAGGCTTTCTTTCACATACTCATTCATGGCCACAGTTTCAGGACCAGACAATGCATATAACCTTCCTTTAGGCAACGTGGCACCAGGAATTAGCTCAATGGCACAATCGTAAGGCCTATGGGGAGGCAGAATATCCGCATTGCCCTTGGAAAACACGTCAACAAAATCCTGATATTCCTCAGGAATGGGTGCAGGAACGGCGGCAGCTACTCGGATAGGAAGCGTAATACATTCTTTATTACAGATGGTACCCCATTGTAAGATCTCCCCCGACTGCCAATCAATGATGGGATTATGAAAGGCCAGCCAAGGGTGACCCAGAACCACAGGAACTGCTGGACAATGAGTAAGGAAAAACTCAATCTTTTCAGAATGCAGGGCTCCCACCGAGAGTAAAACAGGAGGTGTACCTAGAGAAATAACCCCATTGGACAAGGGACTCCCATCTAAACCATGCATGGTGACACACCTACCCAAGGTTAACTGAGGAATACCTAAGGCCTTGGCCCATGTTAAATCCATAAAGTTCCCTGCAGCTCCACTGTCCACAAAAGCAGAGACCGAGGAACAGAGGCTGCCAAAGGAAACTTTAGCAGGAACTAACAGTGAGTTATTTGAGGAGATGAGCTGCAGACCAAAGTGAACCCCCTCACAATTCACTTGGTCAGGAAGTTTCCCGATTTGTTCGGACAACTACGGGCAAAATGTCCCTTACCTCCACAGTATAAACAAAGACCAGAATTTTGCCTCCTGGTTCTTTCTTCAGGAGACAGTTTGGAGAGACCTATCTGCATAGGCTCCTCCATGTCTACAGGAATGGAAAGCACACAAGGAGTAGACCCGACAGATGCCCCTTTTTCAGCCCTCCGCTCTCTGAGCCGACGATCTATCTTAATAGAGAGCTCCATGAGTTTATCGAGAGTCTCAGGAGCGGGATACTGAAGGAGACTGTCTTTTATAGATTCAGATAAGCCGAGGCGAAACTGACTGCGCAGAGCTGGATCATTCCATCCACAGTCGTTCGACCAACGGCGAAACTCCGTACAATAATTCTCTGCGGGATTCCTACCCTGTCTAAGAGCACGCAACTGACTCTCAGCGGACGCCTCTCTATCAGGGTCGTCATACAATAGCCCTAAAGATTTTAAAAAGGCGTCTACAGACGATAAGGCCGGATCGTCTGTCTTTAAACCAAAAGCCCAGGTCTGAGGATCCCCCTGAAGCAGAGAAATAATAATTCCAACCCGCTGAGCCTCCGTACCTGAGGAGACTGGTCTTAAACGAAAATAAAGTTTACAAGACTCTTTAAAATTAAAAAACTGTTTTCTATCCCCAGAAAAACGGTCAGGCAGATGCATTTTTGGTTCAGGGATGACCCTCGGGGAAGTCCGTAACAGATCTTCCTGTGACCTCACCCGGAGGGACAGATCCTGAACCATCTGAGTAAGTTCTTGAATTTGACTAACTAGAAGCTGGCCAGGATTTGGCCCAATACCGGCGGGATTCATGAGGCCGACAAAATCTCCCAACTGAATAAGTGAAAAAATTAACTCCTGTTAATTAAAAATTTTTCTTTTGTCTGGCCGGTGATAATGTTATGATTCCTGTACTCCAGACCGGAGGAGATCTTATGGCAGAGGTCTGAGTACAGGGAAAATAAGCTGGTTGTGGGAGCAGGAGAGCCTAGTAACCCCTGGCACCCTAACTCCGTTGTCTCGCCCGTGTTATCAGAAATCCCCTGCGAGACTATGGTTGCTTGAGCCCATGGCAGCCGCGTTCGAAGGGCGGATTATGTCTGCCCAACCCCGATGCCCCCGCAGGTCTTAAAGGGAGACAAGGGGAAGTCCGAGACAGGGTGATAACAAGGGGCCCTCTGACTAAGCAACCAGGCCAGGGGTTACAAGCTAACTAACTTAAACCAAAGGTATGTGCGGACTAGCCGCCAGGGAAAAGGACAACCAAAGATCCCCTGATCCGTTACTCCTATCCAGCACCGCTGGATACCAGAGTGGATCTGTGGGAGCGGAATCCTCTGCAAAAGCTCCAGAACACAAGTAAACTAAATAATAAACAGTAAGCGGACAAGCCGCAACACACGGCTGAGCCGCGACTCACGAACACCACAAGATGTTAAAGGTGCTCGGTCAGACTCCAGGAACAGATGACAAACTTCCGAGTACAGGATCTCTGAGGACAGGAACAACCGGATTGAGCAGGACTGGAAACTCTCTGTAGCAGACACAGGCAAACAGGAAGCTATCACCGGCGTCTGTAAGGAGTCCTGAGGGTGCCTTTATTCAGGAACCCTCCAATCAAAATCCAGACAGGGTAATCAACTGAAATGCCGTGCAGCTTGCATGCTGCACGGCCAGCACACCATGAGGTAATCAGGACAGACCCAGCAACGGGGAACGCGGCTGAACGTGGCGTCCCCGTTGCTAAGGTCAGAGCGGCTCCGTGCGCCCGGCATCTAGCGTTGCCAGGGAGCCGGCGGCTGTACGCGCACGGCGTCCCTGGTTGCTAGGCGCCGGGCCGCACCGACGAGCGGACTCTGGCGCCTAACAACAGCGGCGTCCCTGTTCGTGAAAAGAGTACAGGTTTCACCGGCCATGCGTATTGGACATGCGCAGGCTCTGCTAAACGGCAATGCGAAATACGCGATAGACCGCGTTGGGATGAAAATCAACAGCGTACCCACGGGCAGTAGAGTATTTAATCTAGAAAATCTATTTTTAGGTCAAGTGCCGAAAACTGTCATAGTTGGCTTTGTGGATAACGAAGCATTTTCAGGAGTCCATAACCGGAATCCCCTTTGCTTTGAACATAAAAATGTAAGTTTTGCGTCCCTTTATCTGGATGGAACGCCGCACCCCGCCAAGCCATTTCAACCAGACTTTGTACATGGTAACGCTGTAAGAGAGTATATGTCACTCATACAGATCACAAATAAACAGAAATCTGACAATGGTATACTGATCGACCGCGAAGAGTACCTCAAAGGTTATGCACTATTTGCTTTTGATCTTTCACCTGAACAGGAATGTGGAGAACACCTTTCCCTGATAAGAACGGGGAATCTACGCGCCAAATTCCGCTTCGCAGAAGCGCTGGACCGGACAGTCAACGTGATAATATACGCACTATTTGATAACATCATCGAGATTAATCAAAGGCGCGATGTGCTGTACGATTATCTATAAATGAAATAAACTAAAACAGCATTTGCTGAAAAATGAACACATTACAGATAAATTGTGTTCTGTATGCTGCGCAAAGCACACGGAATATTTTTAAAGGTACTTATCCGTGTGATCTGTTGCCTACCGATAAACTGACGCATTACCCCAGCGCATTTATAATCAATACGCATAGTAGTGGACAGCCCGGTGAACACTGGTTGGCTGTTTATTTTAATGAACACGGTATTTGTTATTTTTTTTGATTCCTACGGTCTCTCGCCGGACAGTGACATTTTCCCAAAGAATATCATAAAGTTTTTACATTTTAATTCAAAAAGTATTTGTCACCAAAACCGTCAGTTACAAGATTTTTCAAGCACTGTATGTGGTCAATATTGTATTTACTTTATATTTATGATGTGTAAAAACAACAAATATGATGAGATTATGTCCCGATTTAGTATTGATACAAAATGTAATGACCGTTTAGTTGCAATGTTTGTAAGGCGCTTGCCGAAAAGTCATTGTTTGAGTCGTTATACGGCTAAATGTATACAGAAATGTGCTACTTGTAATCATCCCTGTGATTGAAACATTTTATATACAATGTTTCATAACTATAATAAATCAATGATTTTAAACTTTATGTTGTTGTGCACTTGTGATTTTCTTTCAAAAGCAAGGATTAGAAACCAAGAACAAATCAGATCATTATAAATCATAAGATTATTTTATTGTAACACAAAAAGCATATTTACAGATACATAAACGTAATATTATAACAAATGTAATCAGAACAATGTTTAAAGCATTTATATACAATGATTCATAACTATAATAAACAAACTTTTTAAAAAAACATTATTACAAAGTCAATGCTTAAAATCAATATATAATAGAAATAGATCATAGGCTCAGCCACGGTGAATCCTGTAACATTTCTACAGTTCGTTTTCTAGGCATTAAGTAACCATGAGTTGTTGTTAATCCGGGACTGCTTATAACATTTAAACGTCTTTTTTTATATGCATCTAGATCTGGTGTTAATAAATAGTCATCATCAATGGTGCGCGTTTCTGCTTTTAAACGTTCTAGGAGCATTCTGTTTGATGCGTTGCCGACTACAGTGGACGGAACATTTATTTCAGCCATAGCGTGCATAATTTCACTCCACCCATGCGGCATTTTACGGCTCGACACGCTGTGGCTTTGCGTGATGTGTCTTATTAAATCTAACATATTGGATCCTTGTACAACGTTACCTTTATAGAGAAACTCGCCTTTGGCGTTCCAGTTTGTGATGTGTTTCGAGCCTGTCATTTTACTTAAATAATTTCAGAGTTCTTCCTATATCGGGCATTAACACCATCCACAACATCATGATAAACAGTGTCAATTCCGTCTGGTTGATCAGAATTGTTTGTTTGCGGTTGGGATATTATTTTGGGTGTTAAAAGAGTTAAAGATGACATTTCTCTATCAGCTTGCTTACTCAACACCATATATTTCTGCAGAGCGGCTGTATAACGTTTAGCTTTATCATATTACGATAAATTATTATTCTGTAGAATGTTTATGATTTCCACATTCAGACCTTGCGTGACTGTTTTACGTATATCATCGTTACCTGGTTTATTTTGTAAACGTTCTATCTGTCGCTGCGGAACCAGGTACATTTTCTCAGCGTATTCCATCAGCGATTAGTCAGAAGACCTGTTATTAACGGAATAGCAAACCCAAGCAAAGATCCAATAAAGCCACCAGATTGTTTCACCAAGCGCTTCTTTTTACCAATGGCGCATTTCTTATCACAAAGCGATTTTATAAGGACTCGCTTCTTTTTAAGGTAGCTCAGCTGACGTTGTGACAACGGTATTTTACCTTTAAGTATATTGAGGGCTATCTCGCAAATGGTTGTTACTAAATAGTTTGAAGCGGTTGATAGAATAGCTTTTCTTTGAGTCGGTGTCGCCTTTATTAACGCTTTTAAAAGCGACCAATTGCGACGTAAGCGCATTGACATGTTCGCTGTTAGTGGAACTAAGATAAATGACTAAAAGTTGTAGAATTACAGCTTTTTAGAAGCACGTTTTTTAAGGACATACGCTACTGGTGTATCTGGTGGAAATAAACCACTTCGTAAACGGTACTCATCAAGCGTATTGTTTCTTAAATCAACCAGTAAATACCCATAAGGAGATCTGGTTGCATCTTCAAAAGATTCTAAAAAGAATCTTGATTCACCTGGATACATCTGTCTAGCTAACGTTGCCACTTGCAATTTATCCCTAGGGTTTTTGAAAAGAACCATATATTTTGTATTTAAATGTATGGTTCTGCTCGTTTTACCCTGACAAAATACATTTTGCACGAGGTACATGATGCTCAGATTTCTATGGTGTACATACTTTGTGAAAGCTTTTTCAATCTCTGAATTATTACTAGCCGATTCCATCAGATCATCAACAACCGCTAAATTAATCCTATCAGAGGAAAAAAGTTGGTCGTCGTTAAAAGTCTCAGGTAGACCCTCTATAAAACGAATGTTTGGATAATCACGCAGAAGCTGATCATACATAGGTTGCCAACATCCGTAAAACCAAACAATGTTATCAGGCACGTGTGATATGTGCGTAGATGCATTTTGCAGCAGCATTTTAACAAAATAACTTTTACCCGAATTGGAGGGGCCTGCTAAAATGCATGAAAAGGGATGTTGCAGTCTGATATCCATCTAACCAAACGGTAACGTTGTGAAGTTTTCTGTAAATTTCCGTTTAGTGTAAACGCACTTTTGCGTTTTCTGCAGCACGCGCGTTTCAATTTGCCAATACTTTTTAATCCTCACTATTCCGGGTTGACGTATCACAATTTTTTTCTGGATGTCACCTTCAGGATTTAAAGGGTAATCCAAGACCAACTCTTTCAGACTGTCAAAGTTGACGTGTTGCGCATTATCAACGTTGAGTGTTATACCTTTAACTTTTAAACAGGTCTTTCCGTTATTTAGACGATATCCGTATGATTTGGGGCCTGATGAGACAAACTCTGTTATATGCGTACCGGCTGGTATTTCGCTAGTCAGTTCACCTAGATAATCACCCAATGGCGGATTCCAATCACCGGGGCTGCTGACAAAAATAACAGAGTCTGTATCGTGGTAAAGACAACGTTCTTGTAAGCCGTCCAATAGTTTGTACAGTTCAATTCTAGCATACGCTGTTGTAAACGCAGCTATAAAAATATTACAGCTACTTGACCGGGTGTAATGGTCTTTGGCGTACCTCCAATTTACCATAACCGAATCCTCGTCAATAAAATCTAAAGCAGACACCTCATAGTGCGGTAAAAACGCATATTCAAAAAGTCTGTCAGGATCTGTTACTATCTCCGTATTGGGCATGTTATCACGTTGACCAAATTTACCCCACAACGAATTCCAAAAAAGTTTTGATAGTCGTCTCTTGGAGGGATTGTAATAGATATGATCTGGTCGTAATGACACGCCTTCATTTTTTTGATAGTCATCTATATACGTTTGGCGTTTCTCAGAGTCTGTACACCATTCGGGATAACCCGATGCCTCTTGTTTGTCCCTGAGATGTAATTTAATGTACTCTGAAAACAGTTTGTCAGATTGCTCATCAAAATGCCACACTTTATAGATTTTATGCACTTTGTATCCCTTGTCAACTGATAAATTTATTTCTACGGTGCACCACGTGCCGATCAGTGATCGTTCCTCATCACTATGTTCGCACGACTTGGTCTGTCCAGACTCAGCACAAGTGCGACATAAAGGAAACATTAGTTTACCGTTCATTTTAACCGGTAGAACTGGAAAGAAAAGACTACGTGGTGGATACACTTTTACTTTAGCTATGCCAAAATACGTTGTGATATCGCCAAAGTCTTTATAAATGATCCTGGGATGTTTTACAGGACATGATTTGGTTTTATTTACAAACGGGTACAGACTGGTAAAATCATAGTAGTGTATCTGTTCATCCTGATGTGTTTTGTGATACATCTTTATGGCATTTGTACGACCACCGTAAAGTGAATCTCGCGGATCCAAGGGTTTGGGTAATTCTTTAACCTTCAGAAAATCCTGTAGACGGGTATCGTCCTGTAACATTTTTTTCCACTGGCACTCCCAAATAACACGCACGTGAAAGCCGCAGAGCTTAAGATAGTTAATTCTCACTTGTGTCTTGTGGCGCAATTGACCATAGGTCGTTTGAGTCACTTTGTTTGCATCATCGGGATTGTAACATGCGCTACAACCATGATAAAAGCAACCTTGGAACTCAAAAGCCGTTTGTACACCATCGATCACTGAATAACCGTCCAGATAGTAGTTACCAACTTTCTTTTCGCCTTCTGTATGGGCTATGTACATTAACCACTGTATGGCCGGTGTTGAGTAACGCTTCTGAGTCTTGTGATAGTTATCGCCCGGGACAAGTGCCAACGTGTTAGCCTTCAAAAATCTGTATCGGTACATCGACATGCAGATTGAAGCCAGTGTGGTAAGTTGAAAGGGATCAACCCATCTCTTAACAATGACCGGCTTACTTTTCTTATATACGACCTCCACCTGTTCGGTCATTGATATAACAGCGTCTCGGAACACCTTACAAGCTTTCTGTAATATTATCACATCCTCCTTACAATAGCTTTTAAGCTCTTCCTGGAAGTTAAATGGCTTATGTTTGTTTTTCTCATACCACACTTTGAAATCAACATTTTCCGATTCCATTATATATTGCACGCCGTAATGTTGAATATCAGGCATTGTCCCTACATAATTTTGGTTAGCGACTGTGTTAAAAAAATGTGGGAAATGACCTTTTGAACCTTCAAATCCCATTGCTTTTGGTAAACGACTGAGTCGCATTGGCAAGAAATTTAAAGAATCGATAAATCGAATATTTAAATCACACACCGTTATGCATAACAGTTTACCGCCTTGTGCCAACACAGATGTTTTCAATTTTTCCTTAATCAATTGTCGCATTACAAAGTACGCATCATAACGACCGGCATTATGAGCTATGAAAGTGTATCCCACAAATTTTGGTCTCATGAATGTTTTTACAAAATCTTCAATACAAGTAGAACCCTGAAACTCCCAGGATTTCTCATCCATTAGCGTTAATGCGTAACAGAAATTGGGTATGTGCACGCCCGTTTCTTGCATGCATTCAAAATCATAAAAAATGTATTTTAAAGTAGAAATCGATGGTTTAATGTTTTGAATGTAACACATATGATCCGCAAAATTGTCAACAGTCGCTTTGCAAATGGGGCATTTCATACCCCGACAATTGTGGTCTGGCTCGGTGTACATTCCGCATCGATCACAATACATTTTTTGAAGGCACTGTATTTTCAGGGCCAATGCTAAAGACCTGTGCGTCTCTAAACATTCTGTTGACCTGCAAAACACTCTACACTGCGTACACCTTAGTGCAGCCTGACCTGTACCAACGCATTCCTGTCTGAGACATGACTTACAAAAGAAAAGGCAGTCGTGCCTATTTCTGTGGTGATACGCTGTGTGGCAAAATTTACAGAAGTAACTGGATCCCACAAAAGCTTTAATGTCCAAAATGCCATAGTAATGATCATTGTGCTATAATATGAATAGAATTTCATCATAACGGCTGTCTGTGTAATAAAAATTCCATCCGCCATCACAATAATACAAAATTTTAATTTTTGATTTCAAATGTTTTTCAAAACAAGCAATATCGCTAAAGCTGATCATTTTATCAAGGGACAAATTCAAAGCTTTATGAATCTCGAGAGCTCTCTCATGTATCATGTGGTCTGTAGAGTTATCTTTGTCCATTAGTTTGCAGAGACTAGCAGCCAGACACAGATTGTTACCGGTGTTATTAAAATCAAATAATAGGCGCCGCCTCTTCTCAATTATTAGGCTATGAGGAATCCTGCGCAGACTCCTCCCCGTCAGGGCGCCACCTGCACGATTCTTGAAAACAGAGATCACAAATTTCAACTCTGTATCAAATAAAACCTCAGCATTACTTTGCAGCATGTTTGTTATCTGATTCAAAAAACTGATGGCGTCTAATGAACCATGTGGTTTACGATGCGAATAGATGGCATTGTGTAAACCTCCGCCCTCCAACCTTAGCTGTACGCGATCGGACGGATCAACGTCAGCCAGGAACTCATCGAGCATGGCCTGTATAGCCGTATGAATGGCTCGAACGCCCTCTACAAATGATGTAACTCTGTTCAAATTAACAAACCGGAAGTGATGATGAATTTCAGACGCTCTGAAATTGGGGTGATTTCGTTCGTACCTGTCTATGGATTCTAAAAAAACAAGTTGTGCCACCTCATTATTACTAGGCGTTTCCGGGACAGCCGCCCCGGGTGATGCTACGTGTTCAACGCTGACCGTCTGTGATGATCGTCTATCTATGTGTCGTGACGGCCTGTTGTCATTCTGTTCATTAAATCTATGTGTACTTTGTCGTGCCGATCTAAGTTGTTTCTGTTTTCTTAAATTTGTTAATGTACTTATGGATCGTTTTACTTTTAAATTCCTGTTTGTATTTTTATGACCCTGTGCTCTACGCTTTGCAATGCTGTTCAAACCGCTTCCTGTCATAAGTAGTCATTTCGATGTTTTTTTACCGAATGAGTTGTCCTCTAGGAAATCACATGTTTCCCTGACTAGATTGCTCCGTTCTACTGCGAGTCCCAGATAGCGTTTAATAAGTTTATTAAGCGCTCGCTGGTCCCGTTTGCCGCTGTGCATTATTTCTGATAGTTGTGTTAACAGTCCTGTAGACGCATGGTTTGTGTAAGCTGTCTCTCTCCAAATAGACCCTATCAACGCATTATATTTTAATTCAGATGCTTTACTAGCAATCTCTGCCCTTGTGGGTTTGCATGTAGCATTTTGTCGATTACCACCCATACCTGTTGAACCTACGCCTGATGGACAGTCGTCATTAACATCCATTGTTCTCAGGCGCAGCGGCCGTTGTTGTTGTCTATCATCAATACCCGATGGACCGGCAACAACATCGTCCGTCGCTGCAGAACGTGCCTCAACCACAGATGCTCTAACCTCTTTGTTTGGAACATCTGAAATATCAACACACTCATGATCATCCACAGCCTCTACGTCAGATATATAAAGTGGCTGTGCGTCTTGAAGTAAATCATAAACAACATCTGTATTTATAACGGGGTCAACCTGCGTATCTGGAAATATAATGGGGTCAACCTGTGTGTCTGGAATTATAATGGGTTCAACCGGTGTATCTGGTATTATAATGGGTTCAACCGGTGTATCTGGAATTATAATGGGATCATTCTGAATGACTGATGTTATTATAACCCTATTTTCTTTTGTATGTCTGATCTTGTACTTTTTTGAGAGCCTATTGACCCTCTTATCTTTTGCAATCTCTGTGTCAACAGTTTTAGCACTAACACAGTTCATTTGTTCATCATCGTCATTCTGATCGGGCAACATCTTGAATTTGTTGTTGTTGCAGCTAATTGGCACCTCTTGTACTGCAGTCAATCTCCTTCTTTTAGGCACGGTTTTGTCATTATATTCCAATTTCCTCTTCACACCTCGTTGTTTAGGTTTTTCATTCACCCAATGCGTAGTGCGGGAACGCCACTCACACGACTTCTTGGATCCATTGTACTGTACACTTGATTCATTATCAATGGCTTAGAATCAGCCAGGCGTAAATGTCTGTTCGGCAGCTGTCTGTGTTGATTCTCTTTGTCATCGGGGCTGTGCGTCGTTGTATCGGGTGTGCTTGTACGGCGGTCTGCTTCCTCGATCATTTCATCATCCGTCAATATGCAACAATAGCCGTTCTGATCCATGTTAAATAAATTTTCATCGAATGCTAAAAAACAAAAACAATTAGTTGCACAGATACAATTTACATTTTTGCTCTGTGAAAAAAATTGCGTTTTAAATACGTGTAACAACCGTATAGCATCATTTAATTAACAGACTATCGATAGAAAACAAATAGTTAGATGTACATCTATGATATACATTTTTTATCTGTGAAAAACTAATGTTTTAAATAACTTACTATCGATAGAAAACTCAGCTGGAGATTCCGACTCCGGTGACAGCATCGGTCGCCTTTGCTCACCGCGCATATACTTTTCAAAGTTCGTTTCCACGCATGGTCGGTTTGGACTATCTGCGAAATACAAATGAGTAATTTAAAATCATTTCATACCATATACCGTGATAAAGACTAAAGACGTAATAGCAATTTAAACAAGCTTGATACAGAGGTCTGTATATCTTTACAAAGAATCAAAAAGAGTTGAGTTTACCTAAAGGACGTTTACCTAAAGGAAAAAGGAAAATTCTCGGACAAACTTGCACTCACAGCTATTTTGCGATTTCGGTGACTCCGAGTACGTCGGATAGGATTTCTGAATCATTTCAACATCAGAACCATTAGTGCACTCTAACCCATGTGGCTCTCTTCTTCTCAGTCCTTGATCGACAGGACCTGCGTAGATTAATTCTTGTTAATTATGCATGTATAAAAATGTTAAAAAAAATTATTCAACGGCATTTAATATCGTTAAACAATGTATGAACACCTACGTTTTAGCGGTTGATAAAGATGTGTATCAGTATGCGAAAGATACGTGATCATGTCATCATCAGATATTCCGAAAACATTGCCGTTTGTTAGCTGATAAAAAATAAATAAATTAAAAAATTAAAAAAGTGTATTAATAGAATTAACACACATATACGACACTGTGATCAAATGAATAGAACATAAACACATACCTCCACCTTAATATATAAGCGGTAACACTGTGAAATATTCTTATTTCTGTAAGACATAATGTATTTTAAATATGTATTAATAACAAGCATACAAAAGTTATAATATTATGCAACATTTATGATTCACAAAAATATTTTATACACGGTAAAGCACAGAAAATGTAATTATTCTATTCATTTAAATGAAAATGTTAATGTGATAATACATGTAAAATGTACATGTCAAAATAAACCACTAACTGTCACTCTTTCATACGTAATAGATGTAAATGTTTTTAAAATACAACATGAACAGATATCATGTACGCACCAACAACATTGTTAACAGTTAGGTAAAATCAATTTATACAACTATTGGCTAATAACTACAAAACAACTTTTAAGAAAAATAAACCACAAATATGTTATTAGTTGCATTAGCGTATCAGATGTTAGAACAATTTAAATAATTATAATATTAAATTACTTACATAATGTCGTTTCACCAACTTCAGTGTCAGAAATTCGAAGATGATTTGGAATGAACTGAACCTACCTCCTTTATAAAGCTGTAATTCTGCCGATTCACGCAAAACACAAACCTATGGGTGTAACTATAGGAGGAGTATACAGTTTAAGTTTTCAAAGATCAACTTATTTATTAATTTGCTGTGATTTTTTAATGTAAACTGTTATATAATTAATTTCTGTAGCATTATCTCACACAGATAATAGCGATCATTTGGAATATAAACATTGCATAATGTCGTTTTATAAAAACAACAGTAGTCATAATACAAAATAAAATTTCAAAGATCAATCTATTTATTAACATGTTGTAATTTTTTACCGCTTATAATTAATTTCTATAGCGTTATCACACATAGATAATAACGTTCAATAATAATTTAATTTATATTACAAAATGTGAACAGTGATATTAAGTATATTATGCATAAGTAAATTGTTCGTGTGTACACATATATTTAGACACCAGATGGCGCCACAGTCACATAGATGTGTCAAAATGTATGTATTCAGTGCTGCGTGACACATATTTCTTAATAATATGCTTTTTAAAAAACAACATGCTTGCAATATATTATCTATGAATGCAGATTATACAATGCTATCCACCCAACAATGACTTGTTAGAAATAGTAATTTTAAATTTTCCTATCTATGAACAGGAGTGCTGACGGTTACTGATAGCCTGTCTTATTAGCATAGATCTATCATCAACCTCCCTTCTCTGAACCTCCAGCATGTTAGAGGAACCCAGAAATGAGGATTATACAATTTAAGTTTTCAAAGATCAACTTATTTATTAATATGCTGTAATTTTTTAACGCTTACTGTTATATAATTAATTTCTATAGCATTATTTCACACAGATAATAGCGATCATTTGAAATATAAATATTGCATAATGTCGTTTTATAAAAACAACAGTACTCATAATTTAAAATTTCAAAGATCAATCTATTTATTAGCATTTTGTAATTTTTTAACGTAAACTGTTATATAATTAATATAGCATTATCTCACATAGATAATAACGTTCAATAGTAATTTAATTTATATTACAAAATGTGACTTTAACAAATATGCAGTAATTGGAATTACTGAGTGGCTATGAAAAAATCAAGCGTAGTCATTTATCATTATTAACAACAGCACATAGACATTATTTTGAATATTACAAATGTTGTATTTATCAAATACAATCTAATTGTAAAGCACAGCGGATTATGCTGCGCTAATAAATAAATTATATTATGCATAAGTAAATTGTTCATGTGTACATATATATTTAGACAACAGATGGCGTCGCAGTCACATAGATGTGTCAAAATGTATGTATTCAGTGCTGCGTGACACATATTTCTTAGTAATATGCTTTTTAAAAAACAATATGCATGCAATATATTATCTATGAATGCAGGTTATACAATGCTACCCCACCCAACAATGACTTGTTAGAAATAGTAATTTTAAAATTCAAAATTAGCATTTTCCTATCTATGAACAGGAGTGCTGACGGTTACTGATAACCTGTCTTATTAGCATAGATCTATCATCAACCATACTTCTCTGAACCTTCAGCGTGTTGGAGGATTCCAGAAACACAGTGAATGTATGAAGAAAAAAATACTTTAAACACAGAATGATTTCTTCATATAATAATATTAATATTAACTCCTAGCTCGCACGTTTATTTTATAAATCATTTGGAAATAATATACAACGTTGCATCATCAGTGATAATACACAATGTATAAAAAGCGCTTATAACTGATTTTGTAGGCTTATTTCATATAAAATACCAGCAGAAGGGAATGAAAAGTGGGCGTATCAGGAGGCTTGGTTAGGGGCGTGGTTAAGGGTGGATCTGGGCGGGGTTAGGGAGTATCTGTGCGTGATTTGCATAATTAGAGGCGTTCCCACCTGTCAAAAATGAGTTTGACGGAAAGTGGTTCACTATACTACTCATATCTGTGCTCAGTGTGCTGCATATATCTGTGCTCACACTGCTTTATTGTGGGGACTGGGGACCACCAGTATATTATATAGGAGGAGTACAGTGCAGAGTTTTGCTGACCAGTGACCACCAGTATTATACGTTCTCTGTCTGAAAAATGCTCCATATCTGTGCTCAGTGTGCTGCATATATCTGTGCTCACACTGCTTTATTGTGGGGACTGGGGACCACCAGTATTATATAGGAGGAGTAAAGTGCAGAGTTTTGCTGACCAGTGACCAGTGACCACCAGTATTATACGTTCTCTGCCTGAAAAACGCTCCATATCTGTGCTCAGTGTGCTGCATATATCTGTGCTCACACTGCTTTATTGTGGGGACTGGGGACCACCAGTATATTATATAGGAGGAGTACAGTGCAGAGTTTTGCTGACCAGTGACCACCAGTATTATACGTTCTCTGCCTGAAAAACGCTCCATATCTGTGCTCAGTATGCTGCATATATATGTGCTCACACTGCTTTATTGTGGGGACTGGAGACCACCAGTATTATAGGAGGAGTACAGTGCAGAGTTTTGCTGACCAGTGACAACCAGTATCATACGTTCTCTGCCTGAAAAATGCTCCATATCTGTGCTCAGTGTGCTGCATATATCTGTGCTCACACTGCTTTATTGTGGGGACTGGGGACCACCAGTATATTATATAGGAGGAGTACAGTGCAGAGTTTTGCTGACCAGTGACCACCAATATTATACGTTCTCTGCCTGAAAAACGCTCCATATCTGTGCTCAGTGTGCTGCATATATTTGTGCTCACACTGCTTTATTGTGGGGACTGGGGACTACCAGAATATTATATAGGAGGAGTACAGTGCAGAGTTTTGCTGACCAGTGACCACCAGTATTATACATTCTCTGCCTGAAAAATTCTCCATATCTGTGCTCAGTGTGCTGCATATATCTGTGCTCACACTGCTTTATTGTGGGGACTGGGGACCACCAGTATTATATAGGAGGAGTACAGTGCAGAGTTTTGCTGACCAGCGACCAGTGACTACCAATATTATACGTTCTCTGTCTGAAAAACGCTCCATATCTGTGCTCAGTGTGCTGCATATATCTGTGCTCACACTGCTTTATTGTGGGGACTGGGGACCACCAGTATTATATAGGAGGAGTACAGTGCAGAGTTTTGCTGACCAGTGACCACCAGTATTATACGTTCTCTGCCTGAAAAATGCTCCATATCTGTGCTCAGTGTGCTGCATATATCTGTGCTCACACTGCTTTATTGTGGGGACTGGGGACCACCAGTATATTATATAGGAGGAGTACAGTGCAGAGTTTTGCTGGCCAGTGACCACCAGTATTATACGTTCTCTGCCTGAAAAACGCTCCATATCTGTGCTCAGTGTGCTGCATATATCTGTGCTCACACTGCTTTATTGTGGGGACTGGGGACCACCAGTATATTATATAGTAGGAGTACAGTGCAGAGTTTTACTGACCAGTGACCACCAGTTTTATACGTTGATCTATTACTGGCATATAATTCCACACATTAAAAAATAGAGGACAAAAATGTGGATGGTAAAATAGGGAAAGATCCACTTCCACCTCGTGCTGAAGCTGCTGCCACTAGTCATGGCCGAAACGATGAAATGCCATCAACGTCGTCTGCCAAGGCCGATGCAGAATGTCATAGTAGAGAGCATGTAAAATCCAAAAAAATAAAGCTCAGTAAAATTACCCAAAAATCTAAATCAAAATCGTCTGAGGAGAAGCGTAAACTTGCCAATGTGCCATTTACGACATGGAGTGGCAAGGAACGGCTGAGGCCCTGGCCTATGTTCAAGGCTAGTGGTTCAGCTTCACCTGAGGATGGAAGCAGTCATCCTCCTGCTAGAAAACTTAAAAGAGTTAAGATGGCAAGAGCACAGCAAAGAACTGTGCGTTCTTCTAAATCACAAATCCCCAAGGAGAGTCCAATTGAGTCGATTGCGATGCCTGACCTTCCCAACACTGGGTGGGAAGAGGTTGCGCCTTCCACCATTTGCACGTCCCCTGCAATTGCTGGAAGGAGCACCCGCAGTCCAGTTCCTGATAGTCAAATTTAAGATGTCACTGTTGAAGTACACCAGGATGAGGATATGGGTGTTGCTGGCGCTGGGGAGGAAATTGACAAGGGGGATTCTGATGGTGAGGTGGTTTTTTTAAGTAAGGCTCCCGGGGAGACACCTGTTGTCCGTGGGACGAATATGGCCATTGACATGCCTGGTCAAAATCCAAAAAAAATCACCTCTTTGGTGTGGAATTATTTCAACAGAAATGCGGACAACTGGTGTCAAGCCGTGTGTTGCCTTTGTCAAGCTATAATAAGTAGGGGTAAGGACGTTAACCACCTAGGAACATCCTCCCTTATACGTCACCTGGACCGCATTCATCAGAAGTCAGTGACAAGTTCAAAAACTTTGGATGACAGCGGAAGCAGTCCACTGACCACTAAATCCCTTCCTCTTGTAACCAAGCTCCTGCAAACCACACCACCAACTCCCTCAGTGTCAATTTCCTCCTTACACAGGAAAGCCAATAATCCTGCAGGCCATGTCACTGTTAAGTCTGACGAGTCCTCTCCTGCCTGGGATTCCTCCGATGCATCCTTGAGTGTAACGCCTACTGCTGCTGACGCTGCTGTTGTTGCTGCTGGGAGTCGATCGGCATCCCAGAGGGGAAGTCGGAAGACCACTTGTACTTCTTCCAGTAAGCAATTGACTGTCCAACAGTCCTTTGCGAGCAAGATGAAATATCACAGCAGTCATCCTGCTGCAAAGCGGATAACTCAGGCCTTGGCAGCCTGGGCGGTGAGAAACGTGTGTCCGGTATCCACCGTTAATTCACAGGCAACTAGAGACTTGATTGAGGCACTGTGTCCCCGGTACCAAATACCATCTAGGTTCCATTTCTCTAGGCAGGCGATACCGAAAATGTACACAGACGTCAGAAAAAGAGTCACCAGTGTCCTAAAAAATGCAGTTGTACCCAATATCCACTTAACCACGGACATGTGGACAAGTGGAGCAGGGCAGACTCAGGACTATATGACTGTGACAGCCCACTGGGTAGATGCATTGCCTCCCGCAGCAAGAACAGCATCGGCGGCACTAGTAGCAGCATCTCGCAAACGCCAACTCGTTCCTAGGCAGGCTACGCTTTGTATCACCGCTTTCCATAAGAGGCACACAGCTGACAACCTCTTACGGAAACTGAGGAACATCATCGCAGAATGGCTTACCCCAATTGGACTCTCCTGGGGATTTGTGACATCGGACAACGCCACCAATATTGTGCGTGCATTACATCTGGGCAAATTCCAGCACGTCCCGTGTTTTGCACATACAGTGAATTTGGTGGTGCAGAATTATTTTAAATAAATAATTTAAATTATTCGGTGGCCCGAAGAATTGTGGGCCACTTTCGGCATTCAGCCACTGCGTGCCGAAGACTTGAGCACCAGCAAACAGTCCTGAACCTGCCCTGCCATCATCTGAAGCAAGAGGTGGTAACGAGGTGGAATTCAACCCTCTATATGCTTCAGAGGATGGAGGAGCAGCAAAAGGCCATTCAAGCCTATACAACTGCCTACGATAAAGGCAAAGGAGGGGGAATGCACCTGACTCAAGCGCAGTGGAGAATGATTTCAACGTTGTGCAAGGTTCTGCAACCCTTTGAACTTGCCACACGTGAAGTCAGTTCAGACACTGCCAGCCTGAGTCAGGTCATTCCCCTCATCAGGCTTTTGCAGAAGAAGCTGGAGACATTGAAGCAGGAGCTAAAACAGAGCTATTCCGCTAGGCATGTGGGACTTGTGGATGGAGCCCTTAATTCGCTTAACCAGGATTCACGGGTGGTCAATCTGTTGAAATCAGAGCACTACATTTTGGCCACCGTGCTCGATCCTAGATTTAAAACCTACGTTGTATCTCTCTTTCCGGCAGACACAAGTCTGCAGAGGTACAAAGACCTGCTGGTGAGAAAATTGTCA
Organism: Pseudophryne corroboree; assembly: GCF_028390025.1. Taxonomy (NCBI): domain Eukaryota; kingdom Metazoa; phylum Chordata; class Amphibia; order Anura; family Myobatrachidae; genus Pseudophryne; species Pseudophryne corroboree. The sequence goes on from NC_086446.1 coordinate 126,469,808, forward strand.
AGTCAAGCGGAACGTGACCCGTTAACAGATCCTCCTTCACATTCTCCCGCAACTGGGGCTGCGACTAAAAGGCTAAGAATTCCGAGCCCACCAAGCTGGCGGTGATGAAGGGCAGTCTGGAGCGAGTGCTGACATCTGGTCCGGACTGAAGGACCTGCCAACGATTACTGACATGTCGTCTACTGTCACTGCATATGATTCTGTCACCATTGAAAGAACGGTGGAGGATTATATGAGTGACCGCATCCAAGTAGGCACGTCAGACAGTCCGTACGTATACTGGCAGGAAAAAGAGGCAATTTGGAGGCCCTTGCACAAACTGGCTTTATTTTACCTAAGTTGCCCCTCCTCCAGTGTGTACTCCGAAATAGTGTTTAGTGCAGCCGCTCACCTTATCAGCAATCGGCGTACGAGCTTACTTCCAGAAAATGTGGAGAAGATGATGTTCATCAAAATGAATTATAATCAATTCCTCCGTGGAGACATTCACTAGCAATTGCCTCCAGAAAGTACACAGGGACCTTAGATGGTGGATTCCAGTGGGAACGAATTAATAATCTGTGAGGAGGGGGATGTACACAGTGAAAGGGGTGAGGAATCGGACGATGAGGAGGAGGTGGACATCTTGCCTCTGTAGAGCCAGTTTGTGCAAGGAAAGATTGATTGCTTCTTTTTTGGTGGGGGTCCAAACCAACCAGTCATTTCAGTCACAGTCGTGTGACAGACCCTGTCGCTGAAATGATGGGTTTGTTAAAGTGTGCATGTCCTGTTTATACAACATAAGGGTGGGTGGGAGGGCCCAAGGACAATTCCATCGTGCACCTCTTTTTTCTATCATTTTTCTTTGCATCATGTGCTGTTTGGGGACTATTTTTTGAAGTGCCATCCTATCTGACACTGCAGTGCCACTCCTAGATTAGTCACACAGCTACCTCATTGCGCCTCTTTTTTTCTTTGCATCATGTGCTGTTTGGGGACAATTTTTTTAATCTGCCATCTTGTCTGATCATGTTGATGCATTCCATTTTCAAACTTTTTCATTTATTTACCAGTAAAACTGGAACGGTGTTGTCAGTATAAAAATACCTACAGCACCTTGTATTCCAAGGTGGTCTCCCATCCAAGTACTAACCAGACCCAATACTGCTTAGCTTCCAAGATCAGATGAGATTGGGCGTATCCAGTGTGGTGTGGCTGTAGATGAGCTTTGTGGTTTCTGTTAGAACTTTTCTACTTCTAACTACTGGTACATAAATGAATAAGTTTGAAAATGGAATGCATCAACAGAACGGAGTTGGCAGTATAAAAATACCTACAGCACCTTGTATTCCCAGTTGGTTTCCCATCCAAGTACTAACCAGGCCCAACACTGCTTAGCTCACAAGATCAGATGAGATTGGGCGTATAAAGTGTGGTGTGGCTGTAGATGAGCTTTGTGGTTTCTGTTAGAACTTTTCTACTTCTAACTACTGGTACATAAATGAATAAGTTTAAAAATGGAATGCATCAACAGAACGGAGTTGGCAGTATAAAAATACCTACAGCACCTTGTATTCCAAGGTGGCTTCCTATCCAAGTACTAACCAGGCCCAACACTGCAAAGCTTCCAAGATCAGATGAGATTGGGCGTATCCAGCGTGGAGAAACTGTAGATGAGCTTTGTGGTTTCTGTTAGAACTTTTCTACTTCTAACTACTGGTACATAAATTAATAAGTTTGAAAATGGAATGCATCAACAGAACGGTGTTGGCAGTATAAAAATACCTACTGCACCTTGTATTCCCAGGTGGTCTACCACCCAAGTATTAACCAGGCTCAACACTGCTTAGCTCCCAAGATCAGATGAGATTGGGCGTATCCAGTGTGGTGTGGCTGCAAATGAGCTTTGTGGTTTCTGTTAGAACTTTTCTACTTCTAACTACTGGTACATAAATGAATAAGTTTGAAAATGGAATGCATCAACAGTATGGTGTTGGCAGTATGAATATACCTACAGCTCCTTGTATTCCCAGTTGGTCTCCCATCCAAGTACTAACCAGGCCCAACACTGCTAAGCTTTCAAGATCAGATGAGATTGGGCGTATCCAGTGTGGTGTGGCTGTAGATGAGCTTTGTGGTTTCTGTTAGAACTTTTCTACTTCTAACTACTGGTACATAAATGAATAAGTTTGAAAATGGAATGCATCAACGGAACGGTGTTGGCAGCATAAAAATATCTACAGCGCCTTGTATTCCCAGGTGGTCTCCCATCCAAGTACTAACCAGGCCCAACACTGCTAAGCTTTCAAGATCAGATGAGATTGGGCGTATCCAGTGTGGTGCGGCTGTAGATGATCTTTGTGGTTTCTGTTAGAACTTTTCTACTTCTAAGTACTGGTACATAAATGAATAAGTTTGAAAATGGAATGCATCAACAGAACGGTGTTGGCAGTATAAAAATACCTACAGCACCTTGTATTCCCAGGTGGTCTTCCATCCAAGTACTAACCAGGCCCAACACTGCTTAGTTTCCAAGATTATATGAGATTGGGTGCATCCTGTGTTGTGTGGCTGTAGATGAGCTTTGTGGTTTCTATTAGAACTTTTCTACTTCTAGCTAATGGTTCATAAATGAATAAATTTGAAAATGGAATGCATCAACAGAACGGTGTTGGCAGTATAAAAATACCTACTGCTCCTTGTATTCCCAGGTGGTCTACCACCCAAGTACTAACCAGGCTCAACACTGCTTAGCTTACAAGATCAGATGAGATTGGCCGTATCCAGTGTGGTGTGGCTGTAGATGAGCTTTGTGGTTTCTGTTAGAACTTTTCTTCTTCTAACTACTGGTACATAAATGAATAAGTTTGAAAATGGAATGCATCAACAGAACGGTGTTGGCAGTATAAAAATACCTACAGCATCTTGTATTCCCAGGTGGTCTACCATCCAAGTACTAACCAGGCCCAACACTGCTTAGCTTCCAAAATCAGAGGAGATTGGGCGTATCCAGCGTGGTTTGGCTGTAGATTATCTTTGTGGTTTCTGTTAGAACTTTTCTACTTCTAACTACTGGTACATAAATTAATAAGTTTGAAAATGGAATGCATCAACAGAACGGTATTGGCAGTATAAAAATACCTACAGCACCGTGTATTCCCAGGTGGTCTCCCATCCAAATACTAACCAGGCCCAACACTGCTTAGCTTCCAAGATCAGATGAGATTGGGCGTATCAAGTGTGGTGTGGCTGTAGATAAGCTTTGTGGTTTCTGTTAGAATTTTTCTACTTCTAACTACTGGTACATAAATGAATAAGTTTGAAAATGGAATGCATCAACAGAACGGTGTTGGCAGTATAAAGATACCTACATCACTTTTTATTCCCAGGTGGTCTTCCTTTAAAGTACTAACCAGGCCCAACACTGCTTAGCTTACAAGATCAGATGAGATTGGGCGTATCCAGTGTGGTGTGGCTGTAGATGAGCTTTGTGGTTTCTATTAGAACTTTTCTACTTCTAGCTAATGGTTCATAAATGAATAAATTTGAAAATGGAATGCATCAACAGAACGGTGTTGGCAGTATAAAAATACCTAATGCACCTTGTATTCCCAGGTGGTCTACCACCCAAGTACTAACCAGGCTCAACACTGCTTAGCTTACAAGATCAGATGAGATTGGCCGTATCCAGTGTGGTGTGGCTGTAGATGAGCTTTGTGGTTTCTGTTAGAACTTTTCTTCTTCTAACTACTGGTACATAAATGAATAAGTTTGAAAATGGAATGCATCAACAGAACGGTGTTGGCAGTATAAAAATACCTACAGCACCTTGTATTCCCAGGTGGTCTCCCATCCAAATACTAACCAGGCCCAACACTGCATAGCTTCCAAGATCAGATGAGATTGGGCGTATCAAGTGTGGTGTGGCTGTAGATGAGTTTTGTGGTTTCTGTAAGAACTTTTCTACTTCTAACTACTGGTACATAAATGAATAAGTTTGAAAATGGAATGCATCAACAGAACGGTGATGGCAGTATAAAAATACCTACATCACCTTGTATTCCCAGGTGGTCTCCCATCCAAGTACTAACCAAGCCCAACACTGCTTACTTTCCAAGATCATATGAGATTGGGTGCATCCTGTGTTGTGTGGCTGTAGATGAGCTTTGTGGTTTTTGTTAGAACTTTTCTACTTCTAACTACTGGTAAAAAAATGAAAAAGTTTGAAAATGGAATGCATCAACAGAACGGTGTTGGCAGTATAAAAATACCTACAGCATCTTGTATTCCCAGGTGGTCTACCTCCCAAGTACTAACCAGGCCCAACACTGCTTAGCTTCCAAGATCAGATGAGATTGGGCGTATCCAGCGTGGTTTGGCTGTAGATTATCTTTGTGGTTTCTGTTAGAACTTTTCTACTTCTAACTACTGGTACATAAATTAATAAGTTTGAAAATGGAATGCATCAACAGAACGGTGTTGGCAGTATAAAAATACCTACAGCACAGTGTATTCCCAGGTGGTTTCCCATCCAAATACTAACCAGGCCCAAGACTGCTTAGCTTCCAAGATCAGATGAGATTGGGCGTATCAAGTGTGGTGTGGCTGTAGATGAGCTTTGTGGTTTCTGTTAGAACTTTTCTACTTCTAACTACTGGTACATAAATGAATAAGTTTGAAAATGGAATGCATCAACAGAACGGTGTTGGCAGTATAAAGATACATACATCACTTTGTATTCCCAGGTGGTCTCCCTTTAAAGTACTAACCAGGCCCAACACTGCTTAGCTCCCAAGATCAGATGAGATTGAGCGTATCCAGTGCGGTGTGGCTGTAGATGAGCTTTGTGGTTTCTATTAGAACTTTTCTACTTCTAGCTACTGGTTCATAAATAAATAAATTTGAAAATGGAATGCATCAACAGAACGGTGTTGGCAGTATAAAAATACCTACAGCATCTTGTATTCCCAGGTGTTCTCCCATCCAAATATTAACCAGGCCCAACACTGCTTAGCTTACAAGATCAGATGAGATTGGGCGTATCCAGCGTGGTGTGGCTGTAGATGAGCTTTGTGGTTTCTGTTAGAACTTTTCTTCTTCTAACTACTGGTACATAAATGAATAAGTTTGAAAATGGAATGCATCAACAGAACGGTGTTGGCAGTATAAAAATACCTACAGCACCTTGTATTCCCAGGTGGTCTCCCATCCAATACTAACCAGGCCCAACACTGCTTAGCTTCCAAGATCAGATGAGATTGTGCGTATCAAGTGTGGTGTGGCTGCAGATGAGCTTTGTGGTTTCTGTTAGAACTTTTCTACTTCTAACTACTGGTACATAAATTAATAAGTTTGAAAATTGAATGCATCAACAGAACGATGTTGGCAGTATAAAAAAACCTACAGCACCTTGTATTCCCAGGTGGTCTCCCATTAAAGTACTAACCAGGCCCAACACCGCTTAGCTCCCAAGATCAGATGAGATTGGGCGTATCCAGTGTGGTGTGGCTGTAGATGAGCTTTGTGGTTTCTGTTAGAAGTTTTCTACTTCTAGCTACTGGTTCATAAATGAATAAATTTGAAAATGGAATGCATCAACAGAACGGTGTTGGCAGTATAAAAATACCTACAGCATCTTGTATTCCCAGGTGTTCTCCCATCCAAATATTAACCAGGCCCAACACTGCTTAGCTTACAAGATCAGATGAGATTGGGCGTATCCAGCGTGGTGTGGCTGTAGATGAGCTTTGTGGTTTCTGTTAGAACTTTTCTTCTTCTAACTACTGGTACATAAATGAATAAGTTTGAAAATGGAATGCATCAACAGAACGGTGTTGGCAGTATAAAAATACCTACAGCACCTTGTATTCCCAGGTGGTCTCCCATCCAATACTAACCAGGCCCAACACTGCTTAGCTTCCAAGATCAGATGAGATTGTGCGTATCAAGTGTGGTGTGGCTGCAGATGAGCTTTGCGGTTTCTGTTAGAACTTTTCTACTTCTAACTACTGGTACATAAATTAATAAGTTTGAAAATTGAATGCATCAACAGAACGATGTTGGCAGTATAAAAAAACCTACAGCACCTTGTATTCCCAGGTGGTCTCCCATTAAAGTACTAACCAGGCCCAACACCGCTTAGCTCCCAAGATCAGATGAGATTGGGCGTATCCAGTGTGGTGTGGCTGTAGATGAGCTTTGTGGTTTCTGTTAGAAGTTTTCTACTTCTAGCTACTGGTTCATAAATGAATAAATTTGAAAATGGAATGCATCAACAGAACGGTGTTGGCAGTATAAAAATACCTACAGCACCTCGTATTCCCAGGTGGTCTTCCATCCAAGTACTAACCAGGCCCAACACTGCTTAGCTCTCAAGATCAGATGAGATTGGGCGTATCCAGTGTGGTGTGGCTGTAGATGAGCTTTGTGGTTTCTATTAGAACTTTTCTACTTCTAGCTACTGGTTCATAAATGAATAAATTTGAAAATGGAATGCATCAACAGAACGGTGTTGGCAGTATAAAAATACCTACAGCATCTTGTATTCCCAGGTGTTCTCCCATCCAAATATTAACCAGGCCCAACACTGCTTAGCTTACAAGATCAGATGAGATTGGGCGTATCCAGCGTGGTGTGGCTGTAGATGAGCTTTGTGGTTTCTGTTAGAACTTTTCTTCTTCTGACTACTGGTACATAAATGAATAAGTTTGAAAATGGAATGCATCAACAGAACGGTGTTGGCAGTATAAAAATACCTACTGCACCTTGTATTCCCAGGTGGTCTACCACCCAAGTACTAACCAGGCTCAACACTGCTTAGCTTACAAGATCAGATGAGATTGGCCGTATCCAGTGTGGTGTGGCTGTAGATGAGCTTTGTGGTTTCTTTTAGAACTTTTCTTCTTCTAACTACTGGTACATAAATGAATAATTTTGAAAATGGAATGCATCAACAGTATGGTGTTGGCAGTATGAATATACCTACAGCTCCTTGTATTCCCAGGTGGTCTCCCATCCAAGTACTAACCAGGCCCAACACTGCTTAGCTTCCAAGATCCGATGAGATTGGGCGTATCCAGTGTGGTGTGGCTGCAAATGAGCTTTGTGGTTTCTGTTAGAACTTTTCTACTTCTAACTACTGGTACATAAATGAATAAGTTTGAAAATTGAATGCATCAACAGAACGGTGTTGGCAGTATAAAAATACCTACTGCACCTTGTATTCCCAGGTGGTCTACCACCCAAGTACTAACCAGGCTCAACACTGCTTAGCTTACAAGATCAGATGAGATTGGCCGTATCCAGTGTGGTGTGGCTGTAGATGAGCTTTGTGGTTTCTGTTAGAACTTTTCTTCTTCTAACTACTGGTACATAAATGAATAAGTTTGAAAATGGAATGCATCAACAGAACGGTGTTGGCAGTATAAAAATACCTACATCACCTTGTATTCCCAGGTGGTCTCCCATCCAAGTACTAACCAAGCCCAACACTGCATACTTTCCAAGATCAGATGAGATTGGGTGCATCCTGTGTTGTGTGGCTGTAGATGAGCTTTGTGGTTTTTGTTAGAACTTTTCTACTTCTAACTACTGGTAAATAAATGAAAAAGTTTGAAAATGGAATGCATCAACAGAACGGTGTTGGCAGTATAAAAATACCTACAGCATCTTGTATTCCCAGGTGGTCTACCACCCAAGTACTAACCAGGCCCAACACTGCTTAGCTTCCAAGATCAGATGAGATTGGGCGTATCCAGCGTGGTTTGGCTGTAGATTATCTTTGTGGTTTCTGTTAGAACTTTTCTACTTCTAACTACTGGTAAATAAATGAAAAAGTTTGAAAATGGAATGCATCAACAGAACGGTGTTGGCAGTATAAAAATACCTACAGCACAGTGTATTCCCATCCAAATACTAACCAGGCCCAAGACTGCTTAGCTTCCAAGATCAGATGAGATTGGGCGTATCAAGTGTGGTGTGGCGGTAGATGAGCTTTGTGGTTTCTGTTAGAACTTTTCTACTTCTAACTACTGGTACATAAATGAATAAGTTTGAAAATGGAATGCATCAACAGAACGGTGTTGGCAGTATAAAGATACCTACAACACTTTGTATTCCCAGGTGGTCTCCCTTTAAAGTACTAACCATGCCCAACACTGCTTAGCTCCCAAGATCAGATGAGATTGGGCGTATCCAGTGTGGTGTGGCTGTAGATGAGCTTTGTGGTTTCTATTAGAACTTTTCTACTTCTAGCTACTGGTTCATAAATGAATAAATTTGAAAATGGAATGCATCAACAGAACGGTGTTGGCAGTATAAAAATACCTACAGCATCTTGTATTCCCAGGTGTTCTCCCATCCAAATATTAACCAGGCCCAACACTGCTTAGCTTACAAGATCAGATGAGATTGGGCGTATCCAGCGTGGTGTGGCTGTAGATGAGCTTTGTGGTTTCTGTTAGAACTTTTCTTCTTCTAACTACTGGTACATAAATGAATACGTTTAAAAATGGAATGCATCAACAGAACGGTGTTGGCAGTATAAAAATACCTACAGCACCTGGTATTCCCAGGTGGTCTCCCATCCAATACTAACCAGGCCCAACACTGCTTAGCTTCCAAGATCAGATGAGATTGTGCGTATCAAGTGTGGTGTGGCTGCAGATGAGCTTTGTGGTTTCTGTTAGAACTTTTCTACTTCTAACTACTGGTACATAAATGAATAAGTTTGAAAATGGAATGCATCAACAGAACGATGTTGGCAGTATAAAAATACCTACAGCACCTTGTATTCCCAGGTGGTCTCCCATCCAATACTAACCATGCCCAACACTGCTTAGCTTCCAAGATCAGATGAGATTGTGCGTATCATGTGTGGTGTGGCTGCAGATGAGCTTTGTGGTTTCTGTTAGAACTTTTCTACTTCTAGCTACTGGTTCATAAATGAATAAATTTGAAAATGGAATGCATCAACAGAACGGTGTTGGCAGTATAAAAATACCTACAGCATCTTGTATTCCCAGGTGTTCTCCCATCCAAATATTAACCAGGCCCAACACTGCTTAGCTTCCAAGATCAGATGAGATTGGGCGTATCAAATGTGGTGTGGCTGCAGATGAGCTTTGTGGTTTCTGTTAGAACTTTTCTACTTCTAACTACTGGTACATAAATGAATAAGTTTGAAAATGGAATGCATCAACAGAACGATGTTGGCAGTATAAAAAAACCTACAGCACCTTGTATTCCCAGGTGGTCTCCCATTAAAGTACTAACCAGGCCCAACACCGCTTAGCTCCCAAGATCAGATGAGATTGGGCGTATCCAGTGTGGTGTGGCTGTAGATGAGCTTTGTGGTTTCTGTTAGAACTTTTCTACTTCTAGCTACTGGTTCATAAATGAATAAATTTGAAAATGGTATGCATCAACAGAACTGTGTTGGCAGTATAAAAATACCTACAGCACCTTGTATTCCCAGGTGGTCTTCCATCCAAGTACTAACCAGGCCCAACACTGCTTAGCTCCCAAGATTAGATGAGATTGGGCGTATCCAGTATGGTGTGGCTGTAGATGAGCTTTGGGGTTTCTATTAGAACTTTTCTACTTCTAGCTACTGGTTCATAAATGAATACATTTGAAAATGGAATGCATCAACAGAACGGTGTTGGCAGTATAAAAATACCTACAGCATCTTGTATACCCAGGTGGTCTTCCATCCAAGTACTAACCAGGCCCAACACTGCTTAGCTTACAAGATCAGATGAGATTGGGCGTATCAAGTGTGGTGTGGCTGTAGATGATCTTTGTGGTTTCTGTTAGAACTTTTCTTCTTCTAACTACTGGTACATAAATGAATAAGTTTGAAAATGGAATGCATCAACAGTATGGTGTTGGCAGTATGAATATACCTACAGCTCCTTGTATTCCCAGGTGGTCTCCCATCCAAGTACTAACCAGGCCCAACACTGCTTAGCTTCCAAGATCAGATGAGATTGGGCGTATCCAGTGTGGTGTGGCTGCAAATGAGCTTTGTGGTTTCTGTTAGAACTTTTCTACTTCTAACTACTGGTACATAAATGAATAAGTTTGAAAATGGAATGCATCAACAGAACGGTGTTGGCAGTATAAAAATACCTACAGCACCTTGTATTCCCAGGTGGTCTCCCATCCAATACTAACCAGGCCCAACACTGCTTAGCTTCCAAGATCAGATGAGATTGGGCGTATCAAGTGTGGTGTGGCTGTAGATGAGCTTTGTGGTTTCTGTTAGAACTTTTCTACTTCTAACTAGTATTACATAAATGAATAAGTTTGAAAATGGAATGCATCAACAGAACGGTGTTGGCAGTATAAAAATACCTGCATCACCTTGTATACCCAGGTGGTCTCCCATCCAAGTACTAACCAGGCCCAACACTGCTTAGCTTCCAAGATCAGATGAGATTGAGCATATCCAGTGTTGTGTGGCTGTAGATGAGCTTTGTGGTTTCTGTTAGAACTTTTCTACTTCTAACTACTGGTACATAAATGAATAAGTTTGAAAATGGAATGCATCAACAGAACGGTGTTGGCAGTATAAAAATACCTACATCACCTTGTATTTCCAGGTGGTCTCCCATCCAAGTACTAACCAAGCCCAACACTGCTTACTTTCCAAGATCATATGAGATTGGGTGCATCCTGTGTTGTGTGGCTGTAGATGAGCTTTGTGGTTTCTGTTAGAACTTTTCTACTTCTAACTACTGGTAAATAAATGAAAAAGTTTGAAAATGGAAAGCATCATCAGAACGGTGTTGGCAGTATAAAAATACCTACAGCATCTTGTATTCCCAGGTGGTCTACCACCCAAGTACTAACCAGGCCCAACACTGCTTAGCTTCCAAGATCAGATGAGATTGGGCGTATCCAGCGTGGTTTGGCTGTAGATTATCTTTGTGGTTTCTGTTAGAACTTTTCTACTTCTAACTACTGGTACATAAATTAATAAGTTTGAAAATGGAATGCATCAACAGAACGGTGTTGGCAGTATAAAAATACCTACAGCACAGTGTATTCCCAGGTGGTTTCCCATCCAAATACTAACCAGGCCCAAGACTGCTTAGCTTCCAAGATCAGATGAGATTGGGCGTATCAAGTGTGGTGTGGCTGTAGATGAGCTTTGTGGTTTCTGTTAGAACTTTTCTACTTCTAACTACTTGTACATAAATGAATAAGTTTGAAAATGGAATGCATCAACAGAACGGTGTTGGCAGTATAAAGATACCTACATCACTTTGTATTCCAAGGTGGTCTCCCTTTAAAGTACTAACCAGGCCCAACACTGCTTAGCTCCCAAGATCAGATGAGATTGGGCGTATCCAGTGTGGTGTGGCTGTAGATGAGCTTTGTGGTTTCTATTAGAACTTTTCTAGTTCTAGCTACTGGTTCATAACTGAATAAATTTGAAAATGGAATGCATCAACAGAACGGTGTTGGCAGTATAAAAATACCTACAGCATCTTGTATTCCCAGGTGTTCTCCCATCCAAATATTAACCAGGCCCAACACTGCTTAGCTTACAAGATCAGATGAGATTGGGCGTATCCAGCGTGGTGTGGCTGTAGATGAGCTTTGTGGTTTCTGTTAGAACTTTTCTTCTTCTAACTACTGGTACATAAATGAATAAGTTTGAAAATGGAATGCATCAACAGAACGGTGTTGGCAGTATAAAAATACCTACTGCACCTTGTATTCCCAGGTGGTCTACCACCCAAGTACTAACCAGGCTCAACACTGCTTAGCTTACAAGATCAGATGAGATTGGCCGTATCCAGTGTGGTGTGGCTGTAGATGAGCTTTGTGGTTTCTGTTAGAACTTTTCTTCTTCTAACTACTGGTACATAAATGAATAATTTTGAAAATGGAATGCATCAACAGAACGGTGTTGGCAGTATAAAAATACCTACAGCACCTTGTAATCCCAGGTGGTCTCCCATCCAATACTAACCATGCCCAACACTGCTTAGCTTCCAAGATCAGATGAGATTGTGCGTATCAAGTGTGGTGTGGCTGCAGATGAGCTTTGTGGTTTCTGTTAGAACTTTTCTACTTCTAACTACTGGTACATAAATGAATAAGTTTGAAAATGGAATGCATCAACAGAACGATGTTGGCAGTATAAAAATACCTACAGCACCTTGTATTCCCAGGTGGTCTCCCATTAAAGTACTAACCAGGCCCAACACTGCTTAGCTCCCAAGATCAGATGAGATTGGGCATATCAAGTGTGGTGTGGCTGTAGATGATCTTTGTGGTTTCTGTTAGAACTTTTCTACTTCTAACTACTGGTACATAAATGAATAAGTTTGAAAATGGAATGCATCAACAGTATGGTGTTGGCAGTATGAATATACCTACAGCTCCTTGTATTCCCGGGTGGTCTCCCATCCAAGTACTAACCAGGCCCAACACTGCTTAGCTTCCAAGATCAGATGAGATTGGGCGTATCCAGTGTGGTGTGGCTGCAAATGAGCTTTGTGGTTTCTGTTAGAACTTTTCTACTTCTAACTACTGGTACATAAATGAATAAGTTTGAAAATGGAATGCATCAACAGAACGGTGTTGGCAGTATAAAAATACCTACAGCACCTTGTATTCCCAGGTGGTCTCCCATCCAATACTAACCAGGCCCAACACTGCTTAGCTTCCAAGATCAGATGAGATTGGGCGTATCAAATGTGGTGTGGCTGTAGATGAGCTTTGTGGTTTCTGTTAGAACTTTTCTACTTCTAACTACTGGTACATAAATGAATAAGTTTGAAAATGGAATGCATCAACAGAACGGTGTTGGCAGTATAAAAATACCTGCATCACCTTGTATTCCCAGGTGGTCTCCCATCCAAGTACTAACCAGGCCCAACACTGCTTAGCTTCCAAGATCAGATGAGATTGGGCGTATCCAGTGTGGTGTGGCTGTAGATGAGCTTTGTGGTTTCTGTTAGAACTTTTCTACTTCTAACTACTGGTACATAAATGAATAAGTTTGAAAATGGAATGCATCAACAGAACGATGTTGGCAGTATAAAAAAACCTACAGCACCTTGTATTCCCAGGTGGTCTCCCATTAAAGTACTAACCAAGCCCAACACTGCTTAGCTCCCAAGATCAGATGAGATTGGGCGTATCCAGTGTGGTGTGGCTGTAGATGAGCTTTGTGGTTTCTGTTAGAACTTTTCTACTTCTAGCTACTGGTTCATAAATGAATAAATTTGAAAATGGAATGCATCAACAGAACGGTGTTGGCAGTATAAAAATACCTACAGCACCTTGTATTCCCAGGTGGTTTTCCATCCAAGTACTAACCAGGCCCAACACTGCTTAGCTTACAAGATCAGATGAGATTGGGCGTATCCAGTGTGGTGTGGCTGTAGATGATCTTTGTGGTTTCTGTTAGAACTTTTCTACTTCTAACTACTGGTACATAAATGAATAAGTTTGAAAATGGAATGCATCAACAGAACGGTGTTGGCAGTATAAAAATATCTACAGCGCCTTGTATTCCGAGGTGGTCTCCCATCCAAGTACTAACCATGCCCAACACTGCTTAGCTTTCAAGATCAGATGAGATTGGGCGTATCCAGTGTGGTGTGGCTGTAGATGAGCTTTGTGGTTTCTGTTAGAACTTTTCTACTTCTAACTACTGGTACATAAATGAATAAGTTTGAAAATGGAATGCATCAACAGAACGGTGTTGGCAGTATAAAAATACCTACTGCACCTTGTATTCCCAGGTGGTCTACCACCCAAGTACTAACCAGGCTCAACACTGCTTAGCTTACAAGATCAGATGAGATTGGCCGTATCCAGTGTGGTGTGGCTGTAGATGAGCTTTGTGGTTTCTGTTAGAACTTTTCTTCTTCTAACTACTGGTACATAAATGAATAAGTTTGAAAATAGAATGCATCAACAGAACGGTGTTGGCAGTATAAAAATACCTACAGCACCTTGTATTCACAGGTGGTCTCCCATCCAATACTAACCAGACCCAACACTGCTTAGCTTCCAAGATCAGATGAGATTGGGCGTATCAAGTGTGGTGTGGCTTTATATGAGCTTTGTGGTTTCTGTTAGAACTTTTCTACTTCTAACTACTGGTACATAAATGAAAAAGTTTGAAAATGGAATGCATCAACAGAACGGTGTTGGCAGTATAAAAATACCTACTGCACCTTGTATTCCCAGGTGGTCTACCACCCAAGTACTAACCAGGCTCAACACTGCTTAGCTTACAAGATCAGATGAGATTGGCCGTATCCAGTGTGGTGTGGCTGTAGATGAGCTTTGTGGTTTCTGTTAGAACTTTTCTACTTCTAACTACTGGTACATAAATGAATAAGTTTGAAAATGGAATGCATCAACAGAACGGTGTTGGCAGTATAAAAATACCTACATCACCTTGTATTTCCAGGTGGTCTCCCATCCAAGTACTAACCAAGCCCAACACTGCTTACTTTCCAAGATCATATGAGATTGGGTGCATCCTGTGTTGTGTGGCTGTAGATGAGCTTTGTGGTTTCTGTTAGAACTTTTCTACTTCTAACTACTGGTAAATAAATGAAAAAGTTTGAAAATGGAAAGCATCAACAGAACGGTGTTGGCAGTATAAAAATACCTACAGTATCTTGTATTCCCAGGTGGTCTACCACCCAAGTACTAACCAGGCCCAACACTGCTTAGCTTCCAAGATCAGATGAGATTGGGCGTATCAAGTGTGGTGTGGCTGTAGATGAGCTTTGTGGTTTCTGTTAGAACTTTTCTACTTCTAACTACTGGTACATAAATGAATAAGTTTGAAAATGGAATGCATCAACAGAACGGTGTTGGCAGTATAAAAATACCTGCATCACCTTGTATACCCAGGTGGTCTCCCATCCAAGTACTAACCAGGCCCAACACTGCTTAGCTTCCAAGATCAGATGAGATTGAGCATATCCAGTGTGGTGTGGCTGTAGATGAGCTTTGTGGTTTCTGTTAGAACTTTTCTACTTCTAACTACTGGTACATAAATGAATAAGTTTGAAAATGGAATGCATCAACAGAACGGTGTTGGCAGTATAAAAATACCTACATCACCTTGTATTTCCAGGTGGTCTCCCATCCAAGTACTAACCAAGCCCAACACTGCTTACTTTCCAAGATCATATGAGATTGGGTGCATCCTATGTTGTGTGGCTGTAGATGAGCTTTGTGGTTTCTGTTAGAACTTTTCTACTTCTAACTACTGGTAATTAAATGAAAAAGTTTGAAAATGGAAAGCATCAACAGAACGGTGTTGGCAGTATAAAAATACCTACAGCATCTTGTATTCCCAGGTGGTCTACCACCCAAGTACTAACCAGGCCCAACACTGCTTAGCTTCCAAGATCAGATGAGATTGGGCGTATCAAGTGTGGTGTGGCTGTAGATGAGCTTTGTGGTTTCTGTTAGAACTTTTCTACTTCTAACTACTGGTACATAAATGAATAAGTTTGAAAATGGAATGCATCAACAGAACGGTGTTGGCAGTATAAAAATACCTACATCACCTTGTATTTCCAGGTGGTCTCCCATCCAAGTACTAACCAAGCCCAACACTGCTTACTTTCCAAGATCATATGAGATTGGGTGCATCCTGTGTTGTGTGGCTGTAGATGAGCTTTGTGGTTTCTGTTAGAACTTTTCTACTTCTAACTACTGGTAAATAAATGAAAAAGTTTGAAAATGGAAAGCATCAACAGAACGGTGTTGGCAGTATAAAAATACCAACAGCATGTTGTATTCCCAGGTGGTCTACCACCCAAGTACTAACCAGGCCCAACACTGCTTAGCTTCCAAGATCAGATGAGATTGGGCGTATCAAGTGTGGTGTGGCTGTAGATGAGCTTTGTGGTTTCTGTTAGAACTTTTCTACTTCTAACTAGTATTACATAAATGAATAAGTTTGAAAATGGAATGCATCAACAGAACGGTGTTGGCAGTATAAAAATACCTGCATCACCTTGTATACCCAGGTGGTCTCCCATCCAAGTACTAACCAGGCCCAACACTGCTTAGCTTCCAAGATCAGATGAGATTGAGCATATCCAGTGTCGTGTGGCTGTAGATGAGCTTTGTGGTTTCTGTTAGAACTTTTCTACTTCTAACTACTGGTACATAAATGAATAAGTTTGAAAATGGAATGCATCAACAGAACGGTGTTGGCAGTATAAAAATACCTACAGCACCTTGTATTCCCAGGTGGTCTCCCATCCAATACTAACCAGGCCCAACACTGCTTAGCTTCCAAGATCAGATGAGATTGTGCGTATCAAGTGTGGTGTGGCTGCAGATGAGCTTTGTGGTTTCTGTTAGAACTTTTCTACTTCTAGCTACTGGTTCATAAATGAATAAATTTGAAAATGGAATGCATCAACAGAACGGTGTTGGCAGTATAAAAATACCTACAGCATCTTGTATTCCCAGGTGTTCTCCCATCCAAATATTAACCAGGCCCAACACTGCTTAGCTTCCAAGATCAGATGAGATTGGGCGTATCAAATGTGGTGTGGCTGCAGATGAGCTTTGTGATTTCTGTTAGAACTTTTCTACTTCTAACTACTGGTACATAAATGAATAAGTTTGAAAATGGAATGCATCAACAGAACGATGTTGGCAGTATAAAAAAACCTACAGCACCTTGTATTCCCAGGTGGTCTCCCATTAAAGTACTAACCAGGCCCAACACCGCTTAGCTCCCAAGATCAGATGAGATTGGGCGTATCCAGTGTGGTGTGGCTGTAGATGAGCTTTGTGGTTTCTGTTAGAACTTTTCTACTTCTAGCTACTGGTTCATAAATGAATAAATTTGAAAATGGAATGCATCAGCAGAACGGTGTTGGCAGTATAAAAATACCTACAGCACCTTGTATTCCCAGGTGGTCTTCCATCCAAGTACTAACCAGGCCCAACACTGCTTAGCTCCCAAGATTAGATGAGATTGGGCGTATCCAGTATGGTGTGGCTGTAGATGAGCTTTGGGGTTTCTATTAGAACTTTTCTACTTCTAGCTACTGGTTCATAAATGAATACATTTGAAAATGGAATGCATCAACAGAACGGTGTTGGCAGTATAAAAATACCTACAGCATCTTGTATTCCCAGGTGGTCTTCCAACCAAGTACTAACCAGGCCCAACACTGCTTAGCTTACAAGATCAGATGAGATTGGGCGTATCAAGTGTGGTGTGGCTGTAGATGATCTTTGTGGTTTCTGTTAGAACTTTTCTTCTTCTAACTACTGGTACATAAATGAATAAGTTTGAAAATGGAATGCATCAACAGTATGGTGTTGGCAGTATGAATATACCTACAGCTCCTTGTATTCCCAGGTGGTCTCCCATCCAAGTACTAACCAGGCCCAACACTGCTTAGCTTCCAAGATCAGATGAGATTGGGCGTATCCAGTGTGGTGTGGCTGCAAATGAGCTTTGTGGTTTCTGTTAGAACTTTTCTACTTCTAACTACTGGTACATAAATGAATAAGTTTGAAAATGGAATGCATCAACAGAACGGTGTTGGCAGTATAAAAATACCTACAGCACCTTGTATTCCCAGGTGGTCTCCCATCCAATACTAACCAGGCCCAACACTGCTTAGCTTCCAAGATCAGATGAGATTGGGCATATCAAGTGTGGTGTGGCTGTAGATGAGCTTTGTGGTTTCTGTTAGAACTTTTCTACTTCTAACTAGTATTACATAAATGAATAAGTTTGAAAATGGAATGCATCAACAGAACGGTGTTGGCAGTATAAAAATACCTGCATCACCTTGTATACCCAGGTGGTCTCCCATCCAAGTACTAACCAGGCCCAACACTGCTTAGCTTCCAAGATCAGATGAGATTGAGCATATCCAGTGTGGTGTGGCTGTAGATGAGCTTTGTGGTTTCTGTTAGAACTTTTCTACTTCTAACTACTGGTACATAAAAGAATAAGTTTGAAAATGGAATGCATCAACAGAACGGTGTTGGCAGTATAAAAATACCTACAGCACAGTGTATTCCCAGGTGGTTTCTCATCCAAATACTAACCAGGCCCAAGACTGCTTAGCTTCCAAGATCAGATGAGATTGGGCGTATCAAGTGTGGTGTGGCTGTAGATGAGCTTTGTGGTTTCTGTTAGAACTTTTCTACTTCTAACTACTTGTACATAAATGAATAAGTTTGAAAATGGAATGCATCAACAGAACGGTGTTGGCAGTATAAAGATACCTACATCACTTTGTATTCCAAGGTGGTCTCCCTTTAAAGTACTAACCAGGCCCAACACTGCTTAGCTCCCAAGATCAGATGAGATTGGGCGTATCCAGTGTGGTGTGGCTGTAGATGAGCTTTGTGGTTTCTATTAGAACTTTTCTAGTTCTAGCTACTGGTTCATAAATGAATAAATTTGAAAATGGAATGCATCAACAGAACGGTGTTGGCAGTATAAAAATACCTACAGCATCTTGTATTCCCAGGTGTTCTCCCATCCAAATATTAACCAGGCCCAACACTGCTTAGCTTACAAGATCAGATGAGATTGGGCGTATCCAGCATGGTGTGGCTGTAGATGAGCTTTGTGGTTTCTGTTAGAACTTTTCTTCTTCTAACTACTGGTACATAAATGAATAAGTTTGAAAATGGAATGCATCAACAGAACGGTGTTGGCAGTATAAAAATACCTACTGCACCTTGTATTCCCAGGTGGTCTACCACCCAAGTACTAACCAGGCTCAACACTGCTTAGCTTACAAGATCAGATGAGATTGGCCGTATCCAGTGTGGTGTGGCTGTAGATGAGCTTTGTGGTTTCTGTTAGAACTTTTCTTCTTCTAACTACTGGTACATAAATGAATAATTTTGAAAATGGAATGCATCAACAGAACGGTGTTGGCAGTATAAAAATACCTACAGCACCTTGTAATCCCAGGTGGTCTCCCATCCAATACTAACCAGGCCCAACACTGCTTAGCTTCCAAGATCAGATGAGATTGTGCGTATCAAGTGTGGTGTGGCTGCAGATGAGCTTTGTGGTTTCTGTTAGAACTTTTCTACTTCTAACTACTGGTACATAAATGAATAAGTTTGAAAATGGAATGCATCAACAGAACGGTGTTGGCAGTATAAAAATACCTGTATCACCTTGTATACCCAGGTGGTCTCCCATCCAAGTACTAACCAGGCCCAACACTGCTTAGCTTCCAAGATCGGATGAGATTGAGCATATCCAGTGTGGTGTGGCTGTAGATGAGCTTTGTGGTTTCTGTTAGAACTTTTCTACTTCTAACTACTGGTACATAAATGAATAAGTTTGAAAATGGAATGCATCAACAGAACGGTGTTGGCAGTATAAAAATACCTACATCACCTTGTATTTCCAGGTGGTCTCCCATCCAAGTACTAACCAAGCCCAACACTGCTTACTTTCCAAGATCATATGAGATTGGGTGCATCCTGTGTTGTGTGGCTGTAGATGAGCTTTGTGGTTTCTGTTAGAACTTTTCTACTTCTAACTACTGGTAAATAAATGAAAAAGTTTGAAAATGGAAAGCATCAACAGAACGGTGTTGGCAGTATAAAAATACCTACAGCATCTTGTATTCCCAGGTGGTCTACCACCCAAGTACTAACCAGGCCCAACACTGCTTAGCTTCCAAGATCAGATGAGATTGGGCGTATCCAGCGTGGTTTGGCTGTAGATTATCTTTGTGGTTTCTGTTAGAACTTTTCTACTTCTAACTACTGGTACATAAATTAATAAGTTTGAAAATGGAATGCATCAACAGAACGGTGTTGGCAGTATAAAAATACCTACAGCACAGTGTATTCCCAGGTGGTTTCCCATCCAAATACTAACCAGGCCCAAGACTGCTTAGCTTCCAAGATCAGATGAGATTGGGCGTATCAAGTGTGGTGTGGCTGTAGATGAGCTTTGTGGTTTCTGTTAGAACTTTTCTACTTCTAACTACTTGTACATAAATGAATAAGTTTGAAAATGGAATGCATCAACAGAACGGTGTTGGCAGTATAAAGATACCTACATCACTTTGTATTCCAAGGTGGTCTCCCTTTAAAGTACTAACCAGGCCCAACACTGCTTAGCTCCCAAGATCAGATGAGATTGGGCGTATCCAGTGTGGTGTGGCTGTAGATGAGCTTTGTGGTTTCTATTAGAACTTTTCTAGTTCTAGCTACTGGTTCATAAATGAATAAATTTGAAAATGGAATGCATCAACAGAACGGTGTTGGCAGTATAAAAATACCTACAGCATCTTGTATTCCCAGGTGTTCTCCCATCCAAATATTAACCAGGCCCAACACTGCTTAGCTTACAAGATCAGATGAGATTGGGCGTATCCAGCGTGGTGTGGCTGTAGATGAGCTTTGTGGTTTCTGTTAGAACTTTTCTTCTTCTAACTACTGGTACATAAATGAATAAGTTTGAAAATGGAATGCATCAACAGAACGGTGTTGGCAGTATAAAAATACCTACTGCACCTTGTATTCCCAGGTGGTCTACCACCCAAGTACTAACCAGGCTCAACACTGCTTAGCTTACAAGATCAGATGAGATTGGCCGTATCCAGTGTGGTGTGGCTGTAGATGAGCTTTGTGGTTTCTGTTAGAACTTTTCTTCTTCTAACTGCTGGTACATAAATGAATAATTTTGAAAATGGAATGCATCAACAGAACGGTGTTGGCAGTATAAAAATACCTACAGCACCTTGTAATCCCAGGTGGTCTCCCATCCAATACTAACCAGGCCCAACACTGCTTAGCTTCCAAGATCAGATGAGATTGTGCGTATCAAGTGTGGTGTGGCTGCAGATGAGCTTTGTGGTTTCTGTTAGAACTTTTCTACTTCTAACTACTGGTACATAAATGAATAAGTTTGAAAATGGAATGCATCAACAGAACGATGTTGGCAGTATAAAAATACCTACAGCACCTTGTATTCCCAGGTGGTCTCCCATTAAAGTACTAACCAGGCCCAACACTGCTTAGCTCCCAAGATCAGATGAGATTGGGCATATCAAGTGTGGTGTGGCTGTAGATGATCTTTGTGGTTTCTGTTAGAACTTTTCTACTTCTAACTACTGGTACATAAATGAATAAGTTTGAAAATGGAATGCATCAACAGTATGGTGTTGGCAGTATGAATATACCTACAGCTCCTTGTATTCCCGGGTGGTCTCCCATCCAAGTACTAACCAGGCCCAACACTGCTTAGCTTCCAAGATCAGATGAGATTGGGCGTATCCAGTGTGGTGTGGCTGCAAATGAGCTTTGTGGTTTCTGTTAGAACTTTTCTACTTCTAACTACTGGTACATAAATGAATAAGTTTGAAAATGGAATGCATCAACAGAACGGTGTTGGCAGTATAAAAATACCTACAGCACCTTGTATTCCCAGGTGGTCTCCCATCCAATACTAACCAGGCCCAACACTGCTTAGCTTCCAAGATCAGATGAGATTGGGCGTATCAAATGTGGTGTGGCTGTAGATGAGCTTTGTGGTTTCTGTTAGAACTTTTCTACTTCTAACTACTGGTACATAAATGAATAAGTTTGAAAATGGAATGCATCAACAGAACGGTGTTGGCAGTATAAAAATACCTGCATCACCTTGTATTCCCAGGTGGTCTCCCATCCAAGTACTCACCAGGCCCAACACTGCTTAGCTTCCAAGATCAGATGAGATTGGGCGTATCCAGTGTGGTGTGGCTGTAGATGAGCTTTGTGGTTTCTGTTAGAACTTTTCTACTTCTAACTACTGGTACATAAATGAATAAGTTTGAAAATGGAATGCATCAACAGAACGATGTTGGCAGTATAAAAAAACCTACAGCACCTTGTATTCCCAGGTGGTCTCCCATCCAAGTACTAACCAGGCCCAACACTGCTTAGCTTTCAAGATCAGATGAGATTGGGCGTATCCAGTGTGGTGTGGCTGTAGATGAGCTTTGTGGTTTCTGTTAGAACTTTTCTACTTCTAACTACTGGTACATAAATGAATAAGTTTGAAAATGGAATGCATCAACAGAACGGTGTTGGCAGTATAAAAATACCTACTGCACCTTGTATTCCCAGGTGGTCTACCACCCAAGTACTAACCAGGCTCAACACTGCTTAGCTTACAAGATCAGATGAGATTGGCCGTATCCAGTGTGGTGTGGCTGTAGATGAGCTTTGTGGTTTCTGTTAGAACTTTTCTTCTTCTAACTACTGGTACATAAATGAATAAGTTTGAAAATAGAATGCATCAACAGAACGGTGTTGGCAGTATAAAAATACCTACAGCACCTTGTATTCACAGGTGGTCTCCCATCCAATACTAACCAGGCCCAACACTGCTTAGCTTCCAAGATCAGATGAGATTGGGCGTATCAAGTGTGGTGTGGCTTTATATGAGCTTTGTGGTTTCTGTTAGAACTTTTCTACTTCTAACTACTGGTACATAAATGAAAAAGTTTGAAAATGGAATGCATCAACAGAACGGTGTTGGCAGTATAAAAATACCTACTGCACCTTGTATTCCCAGGTGGTCTACCACCCAAGTACTAACCAGGCTCAACACTGCTTAGCTTACAAGATCAGATGAGATTGGCCGTATCCAGTGTGGTGTGGCTGTAGATGAGCTTTGTGGTTTCTGTTAGAACTTTTCTACTTCTAACTACTGGTACATAAATGAATAAGTTTGAAAATGGAATGCATCAACAGAACGGTGTTGGCAGTATAAAAATACCTACATCACCTTGTATTTCCAGGTGGTCTCCCATCCAAGTACTAACCAAGCCCAACACTGCTTACTTTCCAAGATCATATGAGATTGGGTGCATCCTGTGTTGTGTGGCTGTAGATGAGCTTTGTGGTTTCTGTTAGAACTTTTCTACTTCTAACTACTGGTAAATAAATGAAAAAGTTTGAAAATGGAAAGCATCAACAGAACGGTGTTGGCAGTATAAAAATACCTACAGTATCTTGTATTCCCAGGTGGTCTACCACCCAAGTACTAACCAGGCCCAACACTGCTTAGCTTCCAAGATCAGATGAGATTGGGCGTATCAAGTGTGGTGTGGCTGTAGATGAGCTTTGTGGTTTCTGTTAGAACTTTTCTACTTCTAACTAGTATTACATAAATGAATAAGTTTGAAAATGGAATGCATCAACAGAACGGTGTTGGCAGTATAAAAATACCTGCATCACCTTGTATACCCAGGTGGTCTCCCATCCAAGTACTAACCAGGCCCAACACTGCTTAGCTTCCAAGATCAGATGAGATTGAGCATATCCAGTGTGGTGTGGTTGTAGATGAGCTTTGTGGTTTCTGTTAGAACTTTTCTACTTCTAACTACTGGTACATAAATGAATAAGTTTGAAAATGGAATGCATCAACAGAACGGTGTTGGCAGTATAAAAATACCTACACTACCTTGTATTTCCAGGTGGTCTCCCATCCAAGTACTAACCAAGCCCAACACTGCTTACTTTCCAAGATCATATGAGATTGGGTGCATCCTGTGTTGTGTGGCTGTAGATGAGCTTTGTGGTTTCTGTTAGAACTTTTCTACTTCTAACTACTGGTAACTAAATGAAAAAGTTTGAAAATGGAAAGCATCAACAGAACGGTGTTGGCAGTATAAAAATACCTACAGCATCTTGTATTCCCAGGTGGTCTACCACCCAAGTACTAACCAGGCCCAACACTGCTTAGCTTACAAGATCAGATGAGATTGGGCGTATCCAGTGTGGTGTGGCTGTAGATGATCTTTGTGGTTTCTGTTAGAACTTTTCTACTTCTAACTACTGGTACATAAATGAATAAGTTTGAAAATGGAATGCATCAACAGAACGGTGTTGGCAGTATAAAAATATCTACAGCGCCTTGTATTCCCAGGTGGTCTCCCATCCAAGTACTAACCAGGCCCAACACTGCTTAGCTTTCAAGATCAGATGAGATTGGGCGTATCCAGTGTGGTGTGGCTGTAGATGAGCTTTGTGGTTTCTGTTAGAACTTTTCTACTTCTAACTACTGGTACATAAATGAATAAGTTTGAAAATGGAATGCATCAACAGAACGGTGTTGGCAGTATAAAAATACCTACTGCACCTTGTATTCCCAGGTGGTCTACCACCCAAGTACTAACCAGGCTCAACACTGCTTAGCTTACAAGATCAGATGAGATTGGCCGTATCCAGTGTGGTGTGGCTGTAGATGAGCTTTGTGGTTTCTGTTAGAACTTTTCTTCTTCTAACTACTGGTACATAAATGAATAAGTTTGAAAATAGAATGCATCAACAGAACGGTGTTGGCAGTATAAAAATACCTACAGCACCTTGTATTCACAGGTGGTCTCCCATCCAATACTATCCAGGCCCAACACTGCTTAGCTTCCAAGATCAGATGAGATTGGGCGTATCAAGTGTGGTGTGGCTTTATATGAGCTTTGTGGTTTCTGTTAGAACTTTTCTACTTCTAACTACTGGTACATAAATGAAAAAGTTTGAAAATGGAATGCATCAACAGAACGGTGTTGGCAGTATAAAAATACCTACTGCACCTTGTATTCCCAGGTGGTCTACCACCCAAGTACTAACCAGGCTCAACACTGCTTAGCTTACAAGATCAGATGAGATTGGCCGTATCCAGTGTGGTGTGGCTGTAGATGAGCTTTGTGGTTTCTGTTAGAACTTTTCTACTTCTAACTACTGGTACATAAATGAATAAGTTTGAAAATGGAATGCATCAACAGAACGGTGTTGGCAGTATAAAAATACCTACATCACCTTGTATTTCCAGGTGGTCTCCCATCCAAGTACTAACCAAGCCCAACACTGCTTACTTTCCAAGATCATATGAGATTGGGTGCATCCTGTGTTGTGTGGCTGTAGATGAGCTTTGTGGTTTCTGTTAGAACTTTTCTACTTCTAACTACTGGTAAATAAATGAAAAAGTTTGAAAATGGAAAGCATCAACAGAACGGTGTTGGCAGTATAAAAATACCTACAGTATCTTGTATTCCCAGGTGGTCTACCACCCAAGTACTAACCAGGCCCAACACTGCTTAGCTTCCAAGATCAGATGAGATTGGGCGTATCAAGTGTGGTGTGGCTGTAGATGAGCTTTGTGGTTTCTGTTAGAACTTTTCTACTTCTAACTAGTATTACATAAATGAATAAGTTTGAAAATGGAATGCATCAACAGAACGGTGTTGGCAGTATAAAAATACCTGCATCACCTTGTATACCCAGGTGGTCTCCCATCCAAGTACTAACCAGGCCCAACACTGCTTAGCTTCCAAGATCAGATGAGATTGAGCATATCCAGTGTGGTGTGGCTGTAGATGAGCTTTGTGGTTTCTGTTAGAACTTTTCTACTTCTAACTACTGGTACATAAATGAATAAGTTTGAAAATGGAATGCATCAACAGAACGGTGTTGGCAGTATAAAAATACCTACATCACCTTGTATTTCCAGGTGGTCTCCCATCCAAGTACTAACCAAGCCCAACACTGCTTACTTTCCAAGATCATATGAGATTGGGTGCATCCTGTGTTGTGTGGCTGTAGATGAGCTTTGTGGTTTCTGTTAGAACTTTTCTACTTCTAACTACTGGTAATTAAATGAAAAAGTTTGAAAATGGAAAGCATCAACAGAACGGTGTTGGCAGTATAAAAATACCTACAGCATCTTGTATTCCCAGGTGGTCTACCACCCAAGTACTAACCAGGCCCAACACTGCTTAGCTTCCAAGATCAGATGAGATTGGGCGTATCAAGTGTGGTGTGGCTGTAGATGAGCTTTGTGGTTTCTGTTAGAACTTTTCTACTTCTAACTACTGGTACATAAATGAATAAGTTTGAAAATGGAATGCATCAACAGAACGGTGTTGGCAGTATAAAAATACCTACATCACCTTGTATTTCCAGGTGGTCTCCCATCCAAGTACTAACCAAGCCCAACACTACTTACTTTCCAAGATCATATGAGATTGGGTGCATCCTGTGTTGTGTGGCTGTAGATGAGCTTTGTGGTTTCTGTTAGAACTTTTCTACTTCTAACTACTGGTAAATAAATGAAAAAGTTTGAAAATGGAAAGCATCAACAGAACGGTGTTGGCAGTATAAAAATACCAACAGCATCTTGTATTCCCAGGTGGTCTACCACCCAAGTACTAACCAGGCCCAACACTGCTTAGCTTCCAAGATCAGATGAGATTGGGCGTATCAAGTGTGGTGTGGCTGTAGATGAGCTTTGTGGTTTCTGTTAGAACTTTTCTACTTCTAACTAGTATTACATAAATGAATAAGTTTGAAAATGGAATGCATCAACAGAACGGTGTTGGCAGTATAAAAATACCTACATCACCTTGTATTTCCAGGTGGTCTCCCATCCAAGTACTAACCAAGCCCAACACTGCTTACTTTCCAAGATCATATGAGATTGGGTGCATCCTGTGTTGTGTGGCTGTAGATGAGCTTTGTGGTTTCTGTTAGAACTTTTCTACTTCTAACTACTGGTAATTAAATGAAAAAGTTTGAAAATGGAAAGCATCAACAGAACGGTGTTGGCAGTATAAAAATACCTACAGCATCTTGTATTCCCAGGTGGTCTACCACCCAAGTACTAACCAGGCCCAACACTGCTTAGCTTCCAAGATCAGATGAGATTGGGCGTATCAAGTGTGGTGTGGCTGTAGATGAGCTTTGTGGTTTCTGTTAGAACTTTTCTACTTCTAACTACTGGTACATAAATGAATAAGTTTGAAAATGGAATGCATCAACAGAACGGTGTTGGCAGTATAAAAATACCTACATCACCTTGTATTTCCAGGTGGTCTCCCATCCAAGTACTAACCAAGCCCAACACTGCTTACTTTCCAAGATCATATGAGATTGGGTGCATCCTGTGTTGTGTGGCTGTAGATGAGCTTTGTGGTTTCTGTTAGAACTTTTCTACTTCTAACTACTGGTAAATAAATGAAAAAGTTTGAAAATGGAAAGCATCAACAGAACGGTGTTGGCAGTATAAAAATACCAACAGCATCTTGTATTCCCAGGTGGTCTACCACCCAAGTACTAACCAGGCCCAACACTGCTTAGCTTCCAAGATCAGATGAGATTGGGCGTATCAAGTGTGGTGTGGCTGTAGATGAGCTTTGTGGTTTCTGTTAGAACTTTTCTACTTCTAACTAGTATTACATAAATGAATAAGTTTGAAAATGGAATGCATCAACAGAACGGTGTTGGCAGTATAAAAATACCTGCATCACCTTGTATACCCAGGTGGTCTCCCATCCAAGTACTAACCAGGCCCAACACTGCTTAGCTTCCAAGATCAGATGAGATTGAGCATATCCAGTGTCGTGTGGCTGTAGATGAGCTTTGTGGTTTCTGTTAGAACTTTTCTACTTCTAACTACTGGTACATAAATGAATAAGTTTGAAAATGGAATGCATCAACAGAACGATGTTGGCAGTATAAAAATACCTACAGCACCTTGTATTCCCAGGTGGTCTCCCATCCAATACTAACCAGGCCCAACACTGCTTAGCTTCCAAGATCAGATGAGATTGTGCGTATCAAGTGTGGTGTGGCTGCAGATGAGCTTTGTGGTTTCTGTTAGAACTTTTCTACTTCTAGCTACTGGTTCATAAATGAATAAATTTGAAAATGGAATGCATCAACAGAACGGTGTTGGCAGTATAAAAATACCTACAGCATCTTGTATTCCCAGGTGTTCTCCCATCCAAATATTAACCAGGCCCAACACTGCTTAGCTTCCAAGATCAGATGAGATTGGGCGTATCAAATGTGGTGTGGCTGCAGATGAGCTTTGTGATTTCTGTTAGAACTTTTCTACTTCTAACTACTGGTACATAAATGAATAAGTTTGAAAATGGAATGCATCAACAGAACGATGTTGGCAGTATAAAAAAACCTACAGCACCTTGTATTCCCAGGTGGTCTCCCATTAAAGTACTAACCAGGCCCAACACCGCTTAGCTCCCAAGATCAGATGAGATTGGGCGTATCCAGTGTGGTGTGGCTGTAGATGAGCTTTGTGGTTTCTGTTAGAACTTTTCTACTTCTAGCTACTGGTTCATAAATGAATAAATTTGAAAATGGAATGCATCAACAGAACGGTGTTGGCAGTATAAAAATACCTACAGCACCTTGTATTCCCAGGTGGTCTTCCATCCAAGTACTAACCAGGCCCAACACTGCTTAGCTCCCAAGATTAGATGAGATTGGGCGTATCAAGTATGGTGTGGCTGTAGATGAGCTTTGGGGTTTCTATTAGAACTTTTCTACTTCTAGCTACTGGTTCATAAATGAATACATTTGAAAATGGAATGCATCAACAGAACGGTGTTGGCAGTATAAAAATACCTACAGCATCTTGTATTCCCAGGTGGTCTTCCATCCAAGTACTAACCAGGCCCAACACTGCTTAGCTTACAAGATCAGATGAGATTGGGCGTATCAAGTGTGGTGTGGCTGTAGATGATCTTTGTGGTTTCTGTTAGAACTTTTCTTCTTCTAACTACTGGTACATAAATGAATAAGTTTGAAAATGGAATGCATCAACAGTATGGTGTTGGCAGTATGAATATACCTACAGCTCCTTGTATTCCCAGGTGGTCTCCCATCCAAGTACTAACCAGGCCCAACACTGCTTAGCTTCCAAGATCAGATGAGATTGGGCGTATCCAGTGTGGTGTGGCTGCAAATGAGCTTTGTGGTTTCTGTTAGAACTTTTCTACTTCTAACTACTGGTACATAAATGAATAAGTTTGAAAATGGAATGCATCAACAGAACGGTGTTGGCAGTATAAAAATACCTACAGCACCTTGTATTCCCAGGTGGTCTCCCATCCAATACTAACCAGGCCCAACACTGCTTAGCTTCCAAGATCAGATGAGATTGGGCGTATCAAGTGTGGTGTGGCTGTAGATGAGCTTTGTGGTTTCTGTTAGAACTTTTCTACTTCTAACTAGTATTACATAAATGAATAAGTTTGAAAATGGAATGCATCAACAGAACGGTGTTGGCAGTATAAAAATACCTGCATCACCTTGTATACCCAGGTGGTCTCCCATCCAAGTACTAACCAGGCCCAACACTGCTTAGCTTCCAAGATCAGATGAGATTGAGCATATCCAGTGTGGTGTGGCTGTAGATGAGCTTTGTGGTTTCTGTTAGAACTTTTCTACTTCTAACTACTGGTACATAAATGAATAAGTTTGAAAATGGAATGCATCAACAGAACGGTGTTGGCAGTATAAAAATACCTACATCACCTTGTATTTCCAGGTGGTCTCCCATCCAAGTACTAACCAAGCCCAACACTGCTTACTTTCCAAGATCATATGAGATTGGGTGCATCCTGTGTTGTGTGGCTGTAGATGAGCTTTGTGGTTTCTGTTAGAACTTTTCTACTTCTAACTACTGGTAAATAAATGAAAAAGTTTGAAAATGGAAAGCATCAACAGAACGGTGTTGGCAGTATAAAAATACCTACAGCATCTTGTATTCCCAGGTGGTCTACCACCCAAGTACTAACCAGGCCCAACACTGCTTAGCTTCCAAGATCAGATGAGATTGGGCGTATCCAGCGTGGTTTGGCTGTAGATTATCTTTGTGGTTTCTGTTAGAACTTTTCTACTTCTAACTACTGGTACATAAATTAATAAGTTTGAAAATGGAATGCATCAACAGAACGGTGTTGGCAGTATAAAAATACCTACAGCACAGTGTATTCCCAGGTGGTTTCCCATCCAAATACTAACCAGGCCCAAGACTGCTTAGCTTCCAAGATCAGATGAGATTGGGCGTATCAAGTGTGGTGTGGCTGTAGATGAGCTTTGTGGTTTCTGTTAGAACTTTTCTACTTCTAACTACTTGTACATAAATGAATAAGTTTGAAAATGGAATGCATCAACAGAACGGTGTTGGCAGTATAAAGATACCTACATCACTTTGTATTCCAAGGTGGTCTCCCTTTAAAGTACTAACCAGGCCCAACACTGCTTAGCTCCCAAGATCAGATGAGATTGGGCGTATCCAGTGTGGTGTGGCTGTAGATGAGCTTTGTGGTTTCTATTAGAACTTTTCTAGTTCTAGCTACTGGTTCATAAATGAATAAATTTGAAAATGGAATGCATCAACAGAACGGTGTTGGCAGTATAAAAATACCTACAGCATCTTGTATTCCCAGGTGTTCTCCCATCCAAATATTAACCAGGCCCAACACTGCTTAGCTTACAAGATCAGATGAGATTGGGCGTATCCAGCGTCGTGTGGCTGTAGATGAGCTTTGTGGTTTCTGTTAGAACTTTTCTTCTTCTAACTACTGGTACATAAATGAATAAGTTTGAAAATGGAATGCATCAACAGAACGGTGTTGGCAGTATAAAAATACCTACTGCACCTTGTATTCCCAGGTGGTCTACCACCCAAGTACTAACCAGGCTCAACACTGCTTAGCTTACAAGATCAGATGAGATTGGCCGTATCCAGTGTGGTGTGGCTGTAGATGAGCTTTGTGGTTTCTGTTAGAACTTTTCTTCTTCTAACTACTGGTACATAAATGAATAATTTTGAAAATGGAATGCATCAACAGAACGGTGTTGGCAGTATAAAAATACCTACAGCACCTTGTATTCCCAGGTGGTCTCCCATCCAATACTAACCAGGCCCAACACTGCTTAGCTTCCAAGATCAGATGAGATTGTGCGTATCAAGTGTGGTGTGGCTGCAGATGAGCTTTGTGGTTTCTGTTAGAACTTTTCTACTTCTAACTACTGGTACATAAATGAATAAGTTTGAAAATGGAATGCATCAACAGAACGATGTTGGCAGTATAAAAATACCTACAGCACTTTGTATTCCCAGGTGGTCTCCCATTAAAGTACTAACCAGGCCCAACACTGCTTAGCTCCCAAGATCAGATGAGATTGGGCATATCAAGTGTGGTGTGACTGTAGATGATCTTTGTGGTTTCTGTTAGAACTTTTCTACTTCTAACTACTGGTACATAAATGAATAAGTTTGAAAATGGAATGCATCAACAGTATGGTGTTGGCAGTATGAATATACCTACAGCTCCTTGTATTCCCGGGTGGTCTCCCATCCAAGTACTAACCAGGCCCAACACTGCTTAGCTTCCAAGATCAGATGAGATTGGGCGTATCCAGTGTGGTGTGGCTGCAAATGAGCTTTGTGGTTTCTGTTAGAACTTTTCTACTTCTAACTACTGGTACATAAATGAATAAGTTTGAAAATGGAATGCATCAACAGAACGGTGTTGGCAGTATAAAAATACCTACAGCACCTTGTATTCCCAGGTGGTCTCCCATCCAATACTAACCAGGCCCAACACTGCTTAGCTTCCAAGATCAGATGAGATTGGGCGTATCAAATGTGGTGTGGCTGTAGATGAGCTTTGTGGTTTCTGTTAGAACTATTCTACTTCTAACTACTGGTACATAAATGAATAAGTTTGAAAATGGAATGCATCAACAGAACGGTGTTGGCAGTATAAAAATACCTGCATCACCTTGTATTCCCAGGTGGTCTCCCATCCAAGTACTAACCAGGCCCAACACTGCTTAGCTTCCAAGATCAGATGAGATTGGGCGTATCCAGTGTGGTGTGGCTGTAGATGAGCTTTGTGGTTTCTGTTAGAACTTTTCTACTTCTAACTACTGGTACATAAATGATTAAGTTTGAAAATGGAATGCATCAACAGAACGATGTTGGCAGTATAAAAAAACCTACAGCACCTTGTATTCCCAGGTGGTCTCCCATTAAAGTACTAACCAAGCCCAACACTGCTTAGCTCCCAAGATCAGATGAGATTGGGCGTATCCAGTGTGGTGTGGCTGTAGATGAGCTTTGTGGTTTCTGTTAGAACTTTTCTACTTCTAGCTACTGGTTCATAAATGAATAAATTTGAAAATGGAATGCATCAACAGAACGGTGTTGGCAGTATAAAAATACCTACAGCACCTTGTATTCCCAGGTGGTTTTCCATCCAAGTACTAACCACGCCCAACACTGCTTAGCTTACAAGATCAGATGAGATTGGGCGTATCCAGTGTGGTGTGGCTGTAGATGATCTTTGTGGTTTCTGTTAGAACTTTTCTACTTCTAACTACTGGTACATAAATGAATAAGTTTGAAAATGGAATGCATCAACAGAACGGTGTTGGCAGTATAAAAATATCTACAGCGCCTTGTATTCCCAGGTGGTCTCCCATCCAAGTACTAACCAGGCCCAACACTGCTTAGCTTTCAAGATCAGATGAGATTGGGCGTATCCAGTGTGGTGTGGCTGTAGATGAGCTTTGTGGTTTCTGTTAGAACTTTTCTACTTCTAACTACTGGTACATAAATGAATAAGTTTGAAAATGGAATGCATCAACAGAACGGTGTTGGCAGTATAAAAATACCTACTGCACCTTGTATTCCCAGGTGGTCTACCACCCAAGTACTAACCAGGCTCAACACTGCTTAGCTTACAAGATCAGATGAGATTGGCCGTATCCAGTGTGGTGTGGCTGTAGATGAGCTTTGTGGTTTCTGTTAGAACTTTTCTTCTTCTAACTACTGGTACATAAATGAATAAGTTTGAAAATAGAATGCATCAACAGAACGGTGTTGGCAGTATAAAAATACCTACAGCACCTTGTATTCCCAGGTGGTCTCCCATCCAATACTAACCAGGCCCAACACTGCTTAGCTTCCAAGATCAGATGAGATTGGGCGTATCAAGTGTGGTGTGGCTGTAGATGAGCTTTGTGGTTTCTGTTAGAACTTTTCTACTTCTAACTACTGGTACATAAATGAATAAGTTCGAAAATGGAATGCATCAACAGAACGGTGTTGGCAGTATAAAAATACCTACATCACCTTGTATTCCCAGGTGGTCTCCCATCCAAGTACTAACCAGGCCCAACACTGCTTAGCTTCCAAGATCAGATGAGATTGGGCGTATCCAGTGTGGTGTGGCTTTATATGAGCTTTGTGGTTTCTGTTAGAACTTTTCTACTTCTAACTACTGGTACATAAATGAATAAGTTTGAAAATGGAATGCATCAACAGAACGGTGTTGGCAGTATAAAAATACCTACTGCACCTTGTATTCCCAGGTGGTCTACCACCCAAGTACTAACCAGGCTCAACACTGCTTAGCTTACAAGATCTGATGAGATTGGCCGTATCCAGTGTGGTGTGGCTGTAGATGAGCTTTGTGGTTTCTGTTAGAACTTTTCTTCTTCTAACTACTGGTACATAAATGAATAAGTTTGAAAATGGAATGCATCAACAGAACGGTGTTGGCAGTATAAAAATACCTACAGCACCTTGTATTCCCAGGTGGTCTCCCATCCAATACTAACCAGGCCCAACACTGCTTAGCTTCCAAGATCAGATGAGATTGGGCGTATCAAGTGTAGTGTGGCTGTAGATGAGCTTTGTGGTTTCTGTTAGAACTTTTCTACGTCTAACTACTGGTACATAAATGAATAAGTTTGAAAATGGAATGCATCAACAGAACGGTGTTGGCAGTATAAAAATACCTACATCACCTTGTATTCCCAGGTGGTCTCCCATCCAAGTACTAACCAGGCCCAACACTGCTTAGCTTCCAAGATCAGATGAGATTGGGTGTATCAAGTGTGGTGTGGCTGTAGATGAGCTTTGTGGTTTCTGTTAGAACTTTTCTACTTCTAACTACTGGTACATAAATGAATAAGTTTGAAAATGGAATACATCAACAGAACGGTGTTGGCAGTATAAAAATACCTACATCACCTTGTATTCCCAGGTGGTCTCCCATCCAAGTACTAACCGGGCCCAACACTGCTTAGCTTCCAAGATCAGATGAGATTTGGCGTATCCAGTGTGGTGTGGCTGTAGATGAGCTTTGTGGTTTCTGTTAGAACTTTTCTACTTCTAACTACTGGTACATAAATGAATAAGTTTGAAAATGGAATGCATCAACAGAACGGTGTTGGCAGTATAAAAACACCTACAGCACCTTGTATTCCCAGGTGTTCTCCCATCCAATACTAACCAGGCCCAACACTGCTCAGCTTCCAAGATCAGATGAGATTGGGTGTATCAAGTGTGGTGTGGCTGTAGATGAGCTTTGTTGTTTCTGTTAGAACTTTTCTACTTCTAACTACTGGTACATAAATGAATAAGTTTGAAAATGGAATGCTTCAACAGAACGGTGTTGGCAGTATAAAAATACCTACTGCACCTTGTATTCCCAGGTGGTCTACCACCCAAGTACTAACCAGGCTCAACACTGCTTAGCTTACAAGATCAGATGAGATTAGCCGTATCCAGTGTGGTGTGGCTGTAGATGAGCTTTGTGGTTTCTGTTAGAACTTTTCTACTTCTAACTACTGGTACATAAATGAAAAAGTTTGAAAATGGAATGCATCAACAGAACGGTGTTGGCAGTATAAAAATACCTACAGCACCTTGTATTCCCAGGTGGTCTCCCATCCAATACTAACCAGGCCCAACACTGCTTAGCTTCCAAGATCAGATGAGATTGGGCGTATCAAGTATGGTGCGGCTGTAGATGAGCTTTGTGGTTTCTGTTAGAACTTTTCTACTTCTAACTACTGGAACATAAATGAATAAGTTTGAAAATGGAATGCATCAACAGAACGGTGTTGGCAATATAAAAATACCTACATCACCTTGTATTCCCAGGTGGTCTCCCATCCAAGTACTAACCAGGCCCAACACTGCTTAGCTTCCAAGATCAGATGAGATTGGGCGTATCCAGTGTGGTGTGGCTGTAGATGAGCTTTGTGGTTTATGTTAGAACTTTTCTACTTCTAACTACTGGTACATAAATGAATAAGTTTGAAAATGGAATGCATCAACAGAACGGTGTTGGCAGTATAAAAATACCTACTGCACCTTGTATTCCCAGGTGGTCTACCACCCAAGTATTAACCAGGCTCAACACTGCTTAGCTTCCAAGATCAGATGAGATTGGGCGTATCCAGTGTGGTGTGGTTGTAGATGAGCTTTGTGGTTTCTGTTAGAACTTTTCTTCTTCTAACTACTGGTACATAAATGAATAAGTTTGAAAATGGAATGCATCAACAGAACGGTGTTGGCAGTATAAAAATACCTACAGCACCTTGCATTCCCAGGTGGTCTCCCATCCAATACTAACCAGGCCCAACACTGCTTAGCTTCCAAGATCAGATGAGATTGGGTGTATCAAGTGTGGTGTGGCTGTACATGAGTTTTGTGGTTTCTGTTAGAACTTTTCTACTTCTAACTACTGGTACATAAATGAATAAGTTTGAAAATGGAATGCATCAACAGAACGGTGTTGGCAGTATAAAAATACCTACATCACCTTGTATTCCCAGGTGGTCTCCCATCCAAGTACTAACCAGGCCCAACACTGCTTAGCTTCCAAGATCAGATGGGATTGGGCATATCCAGTGTGGTGTGGCTGTAGATGAGCTTTGTGGTTTCTGTTAGAACTTTTCTACTTCTAACTACTGGTACCTAAATGAATAAGTTTGAAAATGGAATGAATCAACAGTATGGTGTTGGCAGTATAAATATAACTACAGCTCCTTGTATTCCCAGGTGGTCTCCCATCCAAGTACTAACCAGGCCCAACACTGCTTAACTTCCAAGATCAGATGAGATTGGGCGTATCCAGTATGGTGTGGCTTTAGATGAGCTTTGTGGTTTCTGTTAGAACTTTTCTACTTCTAACTACTGGTACATAAATGAATAAGTTTGAAAATGGAATGCATCAACAGAACGGTGTTGGCAGTATAAAAATATCTACAGCGCCTTGTATTCCCAGGTGGTCTCCCATCCAAGTACTAACCAGGCCCAACACTGCTTAGCTTTCAAGATCAGATGAGATTGGGCGCATCCAGTGTGGTGTGGCTGTAGATGAGCTTTGTGGTTTCTGTTAGAACTTTTCTACTTCTAAGTACTGGTACATAAATTAATAAGTTTGAAAATGGAATACATCAACAGAACGGTGTTGGCAGTATAAAAATACCTACAGCACCTTGTATTCCCAGGTGGTCTCCCATCCAAGTACTAACCAGGCCCAACACTGCTTAGTTTCCAACATCATATGAGATTGGGTGCATCCTGTGTTGTGTGGCTGTAGATGAGCTTTGGGGTTTCTGTTAGAACTTTTCTTCTTCTAACTACTGGTACATAAATGAATAAGTTTGAAAATGGAATGCATCAACAGAACGGTGTTGGCAGTATAAAAATACCTACAGCACCTTGTATTCCCAGGTGGTCTCCCATCCAATACTAACCAGGCCCAACACTGCTTAGTTTCCAAGATCAGATGAGATTGGGCGTATCTAGTGTGGTGTGGCTGTAGATGAGCTTTGTGGTTTCTGTTAGAACTTTTCTACTTCTAACTACTGGTACATAAATGAATAAGTTTGAAAATGGAATGCATCAACAGAACGGTGTTGGCAGTATAAAAATACCTACATCACCTTGTATTCCCAGGTGGTCTCCCATCCAAGTACTAACCAGGCCCAACACTGCTTAGCTTCCAAGATCAGATAAGATCGGGCGTATCCAGTGTGGTGTAGCTGTAGATGAGCTTTGTGGTTTCTGTTAGAACTTTTCTACTTCTAACTACTGGTACATAAATGAATAAGTTTGAAAATGGAATGCATCAACAGAACGATGTTGGCAGTATAAAAAAACCTACAGCACCTTGTATTCCCAGGTGGTCTCCCATTAAAGTACTAACCAGGCCCGACACTGCTTAGCTCCCAAGATCAGATGAGATTGGGCGTATCCAGTGTGGTGTGGCTGTAGATGAGCTTTGTGGTTTCTGTTAGAACTTTTCTACTTCTAGCTACTGGTTTATAAATGAATAAATTTGAAAATGGAATGCATCAACAGAACGGTGTTGGCAGTATAAAAATACCTACAGCACCTTGTATTCCCAGGTGGTATTCCATCCAAGTACTAACCAGGCCCAACACTGCTTAGCTTACAAGATCAGATGAGATTGGGCGTATCCAGTGTGGTGTGGCTGTAGATGATCTTTGTGGTTTCTGTTAGAACTTTTCTACTTCTAACTACTGGTACATAAATGAATACGTTTGAAAATGGAATGCATCAACAGAACGGTGTTGGCAGTATAAAAATATCTACAGCGCCTTATATTCCCAGGTGGTCTCCCATCAAAGTACTAACCAGGCCCAACACTGCTTAGCTTTCAAGATCAGATGAGATTGGGCGTATCCAGTGTAGTGTGGCTGTAGATGAGCTTTGTGGTTTCTGTTAGAAATTTTCTACTTCTAACTACTGGTACATAAATGAATAAGTTTCAAAATGGAATGCATCAACAGAACGGTGTTGGCAGTATAAAAATACCTACATC